>NC_048572.1:86348414-86403414 GCF_013265735.2 Oncorhynchus mykiss | reverse complement strand
TCACACTAATCCTGACCCCAAACCCCCAAGCTTCACACTAATCCTAATCCTAACCCCAAACCCCCAAGCTTCACACTAATCCTAACCTCAAACCCCCAAGCTTCACACTAATCCTAATCCTAACCTCAAACCCCCAAGATTCACACTAATTCTGACCCCAAACCCCCAAGGTTCACACTAATCCTAACCCTAACCTCAAACCCCCAAGATTCACACTAATCCTAATCCTAACCTCAAACCCCCAAGCTTCACACTAATCCTAATCCTAACCCCAAACCCCCAAGCTTCACACTAATCCTAACCCCAAACCCCCAAGCTTCACACTAACCCTAATCCTAACCCCCAAGATTCACACTAATCTTAATCCTAACCTCAAACCCCCAAGCTTCACACTAATCCTAACCCCAAACCCCCAAGCTTCACACTAATCCTAATCCTAACCCCCAAGATTCACACTAATCTTAATCCTAACCTCAAACCCCCAAGCTTCACACTAATCCTAACCCCAAACCCCCAAGCTTCACACTAATCCTAATCCTAACCCCAAACCCCCAAGCTTCACACTAATCCTAACCTCAAACCCCCAAGCTTCACACTAATCCTAATCCTAACCCCAAACCCCCAAACTTCACACTAATCCTAACCTCAAACCCCCAAGCTTCACACTAATCCTAATCCTAACCTCAAACCCCCAAACTTCACACTAATCCTAATCCTAACCCCAAACCCCCAAGCTTCACACTAATCCTAACCTCAAACCCCCAAGCTTCACACTAATCCTAATCCGTACCTTTACCCTTATACCATGCTCGTACCCTGAACACGTCCGCGACAAAAGGCCCAGCTTCCTGATTCCTCCAAATTGCACAAGGACTAGAGAGAGAGAACTAGACAGAAAATAAAAGTCTAGACTAGACTTTAATACCCTCCAGCTTTCGTCAAACCCAGTCTTTGTGGTGGGAGTAAGGGAGCGGGGATAACGTTTCTTTTAAGTATTGGGGCAGAAAGATGCCATCTGCAGATGGAATATTAATGCTGACTGCTTCTTCCCAGCAGTCAGTGGTCCGCGTACTATATCACACTCTATTCCCTATATAGTGCACTGCTTTTGACCAGAGCTCTATATATGCCCTGGTCTAAAGTAGTGCACTATCTTGGGTACAGGGTGCCATTTGGAATGCAGTCCCAGTAGCTCACTAAACCCTACTTCAAATAACAATTTGGACAGCTTAACTATCTACCCTCCTTTCCCCTTCCACATCCTCTTTATTGTGTGTGCGTGTGTGTGTGTGTGTGTGTGTGTGTGTGTGTGTGTGTGTGTGTGTGTGTGCGTGTGCGTGTGCGTGTGCGTGTGTGTGTGTGTGTGTGTGTGTGCGTGTGCGTGTGTGTGTGTGTGTGTGTGTGCGTGTGTGTGTGTGTGTAAGAGAACTCACATCCTCTCTCCCATCCCATCTGGGGTCAGTTAGACAGTCTGTTACCTCACAGTACTACTGGGGTCTGTTAGGAAGGAAGGAAGGTATGTCTAGCAGAGTGAGGGAGGGAGGGATGGCGGAAGAGGGGGAGCTAAGATTTACAGAAGGGGCAGAGAGACAGAGAAAGGAGGGTAGGAGAGAGAGGAGGAGAGAAGATTGGGACAGGTAGTAATACTCAAAGAGAGATGTCAGGCTATGTGATGAATGGCCAGTCTATATGGGAAATTGTGCACCAATATTACATTTTAAAAGCCCGTTATATTAATTGAAGAGTAATTGAATAGACCACATGTAGAAGTAAATACATCTGAATTGTAATATCAATAAAGACATGCCCCTCTGTGATATCTAGGAAGATTGTAACCCACCTAAAAACCCAACATATCTCACAAGTTTTCACCATCATTGTAAAACCCTAGTTATTTTTGTTTCTTTGACAATGTTATTTCTGAAGATGATCACTTATTTCATGTGAATACTAGATGAGTGTGTACCTCTGTCCCTGTTACGTGAACTGAGCTCTTGTTTTAATGTGGCGAAACTTCTATTTTTTTTAAAACTTTTATATGAAGAAACATTGAACATCTAATAGTTAAATCATAGTGTAAAATCAGGTGAGCTGCTTCTATTATCAGGTGAGCTGGTTCTATTATCAGGTGAACTGGTTTTATTATCAGGTGAGCTGCTTCTATTATCAGGTGAGCTGGTTCTATTATCAGGTGAACTGGTTCTATTATCAGGTGAGCTGGTTCTATTATCAGGTGAGCTGGTTCTATTATCAGGTGAGCTGGTTCTATTATCAGGTGAACTGGTTCTATTATCAGGTGAGCTGGTTCTATTATCAGGTGAGCTGGTTCTATTATCAGGTGAACTGGTTCTATTATCAGGTGAACTGGTTCTATTATCAGGTGAGCTGGTTCTATTATCAGGTGAGCTGGTTCTATTATCAGGTGAACTGGTTCTATTATCAGGTGAGCTGGTTCTATTATCAGGTGAGCTGGTTCTATTATCAGGTGAGCTGGTTCTATTATCAAGTGAACTGGTTCTATTATCAGTTGAGCTGCTTCTATTATCAGGTGAGCTGGTTCTATTATCAGGTGAGCTGGTTCTATTATCAGGTGAGCTGGTTCTATTATCAGGTGAGCTGGTTCTATTATCAGGTGAGCTGGTTCTATTATCAAGTGAACTGGTTCTATTATCAGTTGAGCTGGTTCTATTATCAGGTGGGAGAGAGGATGTGAGTTCTCTTACACACACACACACACACACGCACACACACACACGCACACACACCCACACACCCACACACACGCACGCACGCACGCACGCACACACACACACACACACACACACACACACACACACACACACACACACAGACACAGACACAGACACAGACACAGACACAGACACAGACACAGACACAGACACACACAGACACACACACACACACACACACACACACACACACACACACACACACACACACACACACACACACACACACACGCACACAGACACAGACACACACACACACACAGACACACACACACACACACACACACACAATAAAGAGGATGTGGAAGGGGAAAGGAGGGTAGATAGTTAAGTTGTCCAAATTGTTATTCGAAGTAGGGTTTAGTGAGCTACTGGGACTGTATCCCAAATGGCACCCTGTACCCAAGATAGTGCACTACTTTAGACCAGGGCATATATAGAGCTCTGGTCAAAAGCAGTGCACTATATAGGGAATAGAGTGTGATATAGTACGCGGACCACTGACTTCTGGGAAGAAGCAGTCAGCATTAATATTCCATCTGCAGATGGTGAGCTGGTTCTATTATCAGGTGAACTGGTTCTATTATCAGGTGAGCTGCTTCTATTATCAGGTGAGCTGGTTCTATTACCAGGTGAGCTGCTTCTATTATCAGGTGAGCTGGTTCTATTATCAGGTGAGATGGTTTTATTATCAGGTGAGCTGCTTCTATTATCAGGTGAGCTGGTTCTATTATCAGTTGAGCTGCTTCTATTATCAGGTGAGCTGGTTCTATTATCAGGTGAGATGGTTTTATTATCAGGTGAGCTGCTTCTATTATCAGGTGAGCTGCTTCTATTATCAGGTGAACTGGTTCTATTATCAGGTGAGCTGGTTCTATTATCAGGTGAGGTGCTTCTATTATCAGGTGAGCTGCTTCTATTACCAGGTGAGCTGGTTCTATTACCAGGTGAGCTGGTTCTATTATCAGGTGAACTGGTTTTATTATCAGGTGAACTGCTTCTATTACCAGGTGAGCTGGTTCTATTACCAGGTGAGCTGGTTCTATTATCAGGTGAGCTGCTTCTATTATCAGGTGAGCTGCTTCTATTATCAGGTGAGCTGGTTCTATTACCAGGTGAGCTGGTTCTATTATCAGGTGAGCTGGTTCTATTATCAGGTGAGCTGGTTCTATTATCAGGTGAGCTGGTTCTATTATCAGGTGAGCTGCTTCTATTACCAGGTGAGCTGGTTCTATTATCAGGTGAACTGGTTCTATTATCAGGTGAACTGGTTCTATTATCAGGTGAGCTGCTTCTATTATCAGGTGAGCTGCTTCTATTACCAGGTGAGCTGGTTCTATTATCAGGTGAACTGGTTCTATTATCAGGTGAACTGCTTCTATTATCAGGTGAACTGGTTCTATTATCAGGTGAGCTGCTTCTATTATCAGGTGAGCTGCTTCTATTACCATGTGAGCTGGTTCTATTATCAGGTGAACTGCTTCTATTACCAGGTGAGCTGCTTCTATTATCAGGTGAGCTGCTTCTATTATCAGGTGAGCTGGTTCTATTATCAGGTGAACTGGTTCTATTATCAGGTGAGCTGCTTCTATTATCAGGTGAACTGGTTCTATTATCAGGTGAACTGCTTCTATTACCAGGTGAGCTGCTTCTATTATCAGGTGAGCTGGTTCTATTATCAGGTGAACTGCTTCTATTATCAGGTGAGCTGGTTCTATTATCAGGTGAACTGGTTCTATTATCAGGTGAGCTGCTTCTATTACCAGGTGAGCTGGTTCTATTATCAGGTGAACTGGTTCTATTATCAGGTGAGCTGGTTCTATTATCAGGTGAGCTGCTTCTATTATCAGGTGAGCTGCTTCTATTATCAGGTGAGCTGGTTCTATTATCAGGTGAACTGGTTCTATTATCAGGTGAACTGGTTCTATTATCAGGTGAGCTGGTTCTATTATCAGGTGAGGTGCTTCTATTATCAGGTGAGCTGCTTCTATTATCAGGTGAGCTGCTTCTATTATCAGGTGAGCTGCTTCTATTATCAGGTGAGGTGCTTCTATTATCAGGTGAGCTGCTTCTATTATCAGGTGAGCTGCTTCTATTATCAGGTGAGCTGCTTCTATTATCAGGTGAGCTGCTTCTATTATCAGGTGAGCTGCTTCTATTATCAGGTGAGCTGGTTCTATTATCAGGTGAGCTGGTTCTATCATCAGGTGAGCTGCTTCTATTATCAGGTGAGCTGGTTCTATTATCAGGTGAGCTGCTTCTATTATCAGGTGAGCTGCTTCTATTATCAGGTGAGCTGCTTCTATTATCAGGTGAGCTGGTTCTATTATCAGGTGAGCTGGTTCTATTATAAGGTGAGCTGCTTCTATTATGAGGTGAGCTGCTTCTATTATCAGTTGAGCTGCTTCTATTATCAGGTGAGCTGGTTCTATTATCAGGTGAGCTGCTTCTATTATCAGGTGAACTGGTTCTATTATCAGGTGAGCTGCTTCTATTATCAGGTGAACTGGTTCTATTATCAGGTGAGCTGGTTCTATTATCAGGTGAGCTGGTTCTATTATCAGTTGAGCTGCTTCTATTATCAGGTGAGCTGGTTCTATTATCAGGTGAGCTGGTTCTATTATCAGGTGAGCTGGTTCTATTATCAGGTGAGCTGCTTCTATTATCAGGTGAGCTGCTTCTATTATCAGTTGAGCTGCTTCTATTATCAGGTGAGCTGGTTCTATTATCAGGTGAGCTGGTTCTATTATCAGGTGAGCTGGTTCTATTATCAGGTGAACTGCTTCTATTACCAGGTGAGCTGCTTCTATTACCAGGTGCTTCTATTATCAGGTGAGCTGGTTCTATTATCAGGTGAGCTGCTTCTATTATCAGGTGAGCTGCTTCTATTATGAGGTGAACTGGTTCTATTATCAGTTGAGCTGGTTCTATTATCAGGTGAACTGGTTCTATCATCAGGTGAGCTGCTTCTATTATCAGGTGAACTGGTTCTATTATCAGGTGAGCTGGTTCTATTATCAGGTGAGCTGGTTCTATTATCAGGTGAGCTGGTTCTATTACCAGGTGAGCTGGTTCTATTATCAGGTGAACTGGTTCTATTATCAGGTGAGCTGCTTCTATTATCAGGTGAGCTGGTTCTATTATCAGGTGAACTGGTTCTATTATCAGGTGAGCTGCTTCTATTATCAGGTGAGCTGCTTCTATTATCAGGTGAGCTGGTTCTATTATCAGGTGAGCTGGTTCTATTATCAGGTGAGCTGCTTCTATTATCAGGTGAGCTGGTTCTATTATCAGGTGAGCTGCTTCTATTATCAGGTGAACTGGTTCTATTATCAGGTGAGCTGGTTCTATTATCAGGTGAACTGGTTCTATTATCAGGTGAGCTGGTTCTATTATCAGGTGAGCTGCTTCTATTATCAGGTGAGCTGCTTCTATTATCAGGTGAACTGGTTATATTATCAGGTGAGCTGGTTCTATTATCAGGTGAACTGGTTCTACTATCAGGTGAGCTGCTTCTATTATCAGGTGAACTGCTTCTATTATCAGGTGAACTGGTTCTATTATCAGGTGAACTGGTTCTATTATCAAGTGAACTGCTTCTATTATCAGGTGAGCTGGTTCTATTATCAGGTGAGCTGCTTCTATTATCAGGTGAGCTGGTTCTATTATCAGGTGAGCTGGTTCTATTATCAGGTGAACTGCTTCTATTATCAGGTGAGCTGGTTCTATTATCAGGTGAGCTGGTTCTATTATCAGGTGAACTGGTTCTATTATCAGGTGAACTGGTTCTATTATCAGGTGAGCTGGTTCTATTATCAGGTGAACTGGTTCTATTATCAGGTGAACTGGTTCTATTATCAGGTGAGCTGGTTCTATTATCAGGTGAGCTGGTTCTATTATCAGGTGAGCTGGTTCTATTATCAGGTGAGCTGCTTCTATTATCAGGTGAGCTGGTTCTATTATCAGGTGAACTGGTTCTATTATCAGGTGAGCTGGTTCTATTATCAGGTGAGCTGCTTCTATTATCAGGTGAGCTGGTTCTATTATCAGGTGAGCTGGTTCTATTATCAGGTGAACTGGTTCTATTATCAGGTGAACTGGTTCTATTATCAGGTGAGCTGGTTCTATTATCAGGTGAGCTGGTTCTATTATCAGGTGAGCTGGTTCTATTATCAGGTGAACTGGTTCTATATCAGGTGAGCTGCTTCTATTATCAGGTGAGCTGGTTCTATTATCAGGTGAGCTGGTTCTATTATCAGGTGAACTGGTTCTATTATCAGGTGAACTGGTTCTATTATCAGGTGAACTGGTACTATTATCAGGTGAACTGGTTCTATTATCAGGTGAACTGGTTCTATTATCAGGTGAGCTGGTTCTATTATCAGGTGAACTGGTTCTATTATCAGGTGAACTGGTTCTATTATCAGGTGAACTGGTTCTATTATCAGGTGAACTGGTTCTATTATCAGGTGAACTGGTTCTATTATCAGGTGAACTGGTTCTATTATCAGGTGAGCTGGTTTTATTATCAGGTGAACTGGTTCTATTATCAGGTGAACTGGTTCTATTATCAGGTGAACTGGTTCTATTATCAGGTGAGCTGCTTCTATTATCAGGTGAGCTGGTTCTATTATCAGGTGAACTGGTTCTATTATCAGGTGAACTGGTTCTATTATCAGGTGAACTGGTTCTATTATCAGGTGAACTGGTTCTATTATCAGGTGAACTGGTTCTATTATCAGGTGAACTGGTTCTATTATCAGGTGAACTGGTTCTATTATCAGGTGAGCTGCTTCTATTATCAGGTGAGCTGCTTCTATTATCAGGTGAACTGGTTCTATTATCAGGTGAACTGGTTCTATTATCAGGTGAACTGCTTCTATTAGCAGGTGAGCTGCTTCTATTATCAGGTGAGCTGGTTCTATTATCAGGTGAACTGGTTCTATTATCAGGTGAACTTGTTATATTATCAGGTGAACTGGTTCTATTATCAGGTGAACTGGTTCTATTATCAGGTGAACTGGTTCTATTATCAGGTGAACTGGTTCTATTATCAGGTGAACTGGTTCTATTATCAGGTGAACTGGTTCTATATCAGGTGAACTGGTTCTATTATCAGGTGAACTGGTTCTATTATCAGGTGAGCTGCTTCTATTATCAGGTGAGCTGGTTCTATTATCAGGTGAGCTGGTTCTATTATCAGGTGAGCTGGTTCTATTATCAGGTGAACTGGTTCTATTATCAGGTGAACTGCTTCTATTATCAGGTGAGCTGGTTCTATTATCAGGTGAACTGCTTCTATTAGCAGGTGAGCTGGTTCTATTATCAGGTGAACTGCTTCTATTATCAGGTGAGCTGCTTCTATTATCAGGTGAACTGGTTCTATTATCAGGTGAGCTGGTTCTATTATCAGGTGAACTGCTTCTATTATCAGGTGAGCTGGTTCTATTATCAGGTGAGCTGGTTCTATTATCAGGTGAACTGCTTCTATTAGCAGGTGAGCTGCTTCTATTATCAGGTGAACTGGTTCTATTATCAGGTGAACTGCTTCTATTATCAGGTGAGCTGGTTCTATTATCAGGTGAACTGGTTCTATTATCAGGTGAACTGGTTCTATTATCAGGTGAACTGCTTCTATTATCAGGTGAGCTGGTTCTATTATCAGGTGAACTGCTTCTATTAGCAGGTGAGCTGGTTCTATTATCAGGTGAACTGCTTCTATTATCAGGTGAGCTGGTTCTATTATCAGGTGAGCTGGTTCTATTATCAGGTGAACTGGTTCTATTATCAGGTGAACTGGTTCTATTATCAGGTGAGCTGGTTCTATTATCAGGTGAACTGGTTCTATTATCAGGTGAACTGGTTCTATTATCAGGTGAGCTGGTTCTATTATCAGGTGAGCTGGTTCTATTATCAGGTGAGCTGGTTCTATTATCAGGTGAGCTGCTTCTATTATCAGGTGAGCTGGTTCTATTATCAGGTGAACTGGTTCTATTATCAGGTGAGCTGGTTCTATTATCAGGTGAGCTGCTTCTATTATCAGGTGAGCTGGTTCTATTATCAGGTGAGCTGGTTCTATTATCAGGTGAACTGGTTCTATTATCAGGTGAACTGGTTCTATTATCAGGTGAGCTGGTTCTATTATCAGGTGAGCTGGTTCTATTATCAGGTGAGCTGGTTCTATTATCAGGTGAACTGGTTCTATATCAGGTGAGCTGCTTCTATTATCAGGTGAGCTGGTTCTATTATCAGGTGAGCTGGTTCTATTATCAGGTGAACTGGTTCTATTATCAGGTGAACTGGTTCTATTATCAGGTGAACTGGTACTATTATCAGGTGAACTGGTTCTATTATCAGGTGAACTGGTTCTATTATCAGGTGAGCTGGTTCTATTATCAGGTGAACTGGTTCTATTATCAGGTGAACTGGTTCTATTATCAGGTGAACTGGTTCTATTATCAGGTGAACTGGTTCTATTATCAGGTGAACTGGTTCTATTATCAGGTGAACTGGTTCTATTATCAGGTGAGCTGGTTTTATTATCAGGTGAACTGGTTCTATTATCAGGTGAACTGGTTCTATTATCAGGTGAACTGGTTCTATTATCAGGTGAGCTGCTTCTATTATCAGGTGAGCTGGTTCTATTATCAGGTGAACTGGTTCTATTATCAGGTGAACTGGTTCTATTATCAGGTGAACTGGTTCTATTATCAGGTGAACTGGTTCTATTATCAGGTGAACTGGTTCTATTATCAGGTGAACTGGTTCTATTATCAGGTGAACTGGTTCTATTATCAGGTGAGCTGCTTCTATTATCAGGTGAGCTGCTTCTATTATCAGGTGAACTGGTTCTATTATCAGGTGAACTGGTTCTATTATCAGGTGAACTGCTTCTATTAGCAGGTGAGCTGCTTCTATTATCAGGTGAGCTGGTTCTATTATCAGGTGAACTGGTTCTATTATCAGGTGAACTTGTTATATTATCAGGTGAACTGGTTCTATTATCAGGTGAACTGGTTCTATTATCAGGTGAACTGGTTCTATTATCAGGTGAACTGGTTCTATTATCAGGTGAACTGGTTCTATTATCAGGTGAACTGGTTCTATATCAGGTGAACTGGTTCTATTATCAGGTGAACTGGTTCTATTATCAGGTGAGCTGCTTCTATTATCAGGTGAGCTGGTTCTATTATCAGGTGAGCTGGTTCTATTATCAGGTGAGCTGGTTCTATTATCAGGTGAACTGGTTCTATTATCAGGTGAACTGCTTCTATTATCAGGTGAGCTGGTTCTATTATCAGGTGAACTGCTTCTATTAGCAGGTGAGCTGGTTCTATTATCAGGTGAACTGCTTCTATTATCAGGTGAGCTGCTTCTATTATCAGGTGAACTGGTTCTATTATCAGGTGAGCTGGTTCTATTATCAGGTGAACTGCTTCTATTATCAGGTGAGCTGGTTCTATTATCAGGTGAGCTGGTTCTATTATCAGGTGAACTGCTTCTATTAGCAGGTGAGCTGCTTCTATTATCAGGTGAACTGGTTCTATTATCAGGTGAACTGCTTCTATTATCAGGTGAGCTGGTTCTATTATCAGGTGAACTGCTTCTATTAGCAGGTGAGCTGGTTCTATTATCAGGTGAGCTGGTTCTATTATCAGGTGAACTGCTTCTATTATCAGGTGAGCTGCTTCTATTATCAGGTGAACTGGTTCTATTATCAGGTGAGCTGCTTCTATTATCAGGTGAGCTGCTTCTATTATCAGGTGAACTGGTTCTATTATCAGGTGAACTGCTTCTATTATCAGGTGAGCTGGTTCTATTATCAGGTGAACTGCTTCTATTAGCAGGTGAGCTAGTTCTATTATCAGGTGAGCTGGTTCTATTATCAGGTGAACTGCTTCTATTATCAGGTGAGCTGGTTCTATTATCAGGTGAACTGCTTCTATTAGCAGGTGAGCTGGTTCTATTATCAGGTGAACTGCTTCTATTATCAGGTGAACTGGTTCTATTATCAGGTGAGCTGCTTCTATTATCAGGTGAGCTGGTTCTATTATCAGGTGAACTGCTTCTATTAGCAGGTGAGCTGGTTCTATTATCAGGTGAGCTGGTTCTATTATCAGGTGAACTGCTTCTATTAGCAGGTGAGCTGGTTCTATTATCAGGTGAGCTGGTTCTATTATCAGGTGAACTGGTTCTATTATCAGGTGAGCTGCTTCTATTATCAGGTGAACTGGTTCTATTATCAGGTGAACTGGTTCTATTATCAGGTGAGCTGCTTCTATTATCAGGTGAACTGGTTCTATTATCAGGTGAGCTGGTTCTATTATCAGGTGAACTGGTTCTATATCAGGTGAGCTGCTTCTATTATCAGGTGAACTGGTTCTATTATCAGGTGAGCTGGTTCTATTATCAGGTGAGCTGGTTCTATTATCAGGTGAGCTGCTTCTATTATCAGGTGAACTGGTTCTATTATCAGGTGAGCTGCTTCTATTATCAGGTGAACTGGTTCTATTATCAGGTGAACTGGTTCTATTATCAGGTGAGCTGCTTCTATTATCAGGTGAGCTGGTTCTATTATCAGGTGAGCTGCTTCTATTATCAGGTGAGCTGCTTCTATTATCAGGTGAGCTGCTTCTATTATCAGGTGAACTGGTTCTATTATCAGGTGAGCTGCTTCTATTATCAGGTGAGCTGCTTCTATTATCAGGTGAACTGGTTCTATTATCAGGTGAGCTGCTTCTATTATCAGGTGAGCTGCTTCTATTATCAGGTGAGCTGCTTCTATTATCAGGTGAGCTGCTTCTATTATCAGGTGAGCTGCTTCTATTATCAGGTGAGCTGCTTCTATTATCAGGTGAGCTGCTTCTATTATCAGGTGAGCTGGTTCTATTATCAGGTGAGCTGGTTCTATTATCAGGTGAGCTGCTTCTATTATCAGGTGAACTGGTTCTATTATCAGGTGAGCTGCTTCTATTATCAGGTGAACTGGTTCTATTATCAGGTGAGCTGCTTCTATTATCAGGTGAACTGGTTCTATTATCAGGTGAACTGGTTCTATTATCAGGTGAACTGGTTCTATTATCAGGTGAACTGGTTCTATATCAGGTGAACTGGTTCTATTATCAGGTGAACTGGTTCTATTATCAGGTGAGCTGCTTCTATTATCAGGTGAGCTGGTTCTATTATCAGGTGAGCTGGTTCTATTATCAGGTGAGCTGGTTCTATTATCAGGTGAACTGGTTCTATTATCAGGTGAACTGCTTCTATTATCAGGTGAGCTGGTTCTATTATCAGGTGAACTGCTTCTATTAGCAGGTGAGCTGGTTCTATTATCAGGTGAACTGCTTCTATTATCAGGTGAGCTGCTTCTATTATCAGGTGAACTGGTTCTATTATCAGGTGAGCTGGTTCTATTATCAGGTGAACTGCTTCTATTATCAGGTGAGCTGGTTCTATTATCAGGTGAGCTGGTTCTATTATCAGGTGAACTGCTTCTATTAGCAGGTGAGCTGCTTCTATTATCAGGTGAACTGGTTCTATTATCAGGTGAACTGCTTCTATTAGCAGGTGAGCTGCTTCTATTATCAGGTGAGCTGGTTCTATTATCAGGTGAACTGGTTCTATTATCAGGTGAACTTGTTATATTATCAGGTGAACTGGTTCTATTATCAGGTGAACTGGTTCTATTATCAGGTGAACTGGTTCTATTATCAGGTGAACTGGTTCTATTATCAGGTGAACTGGTTCTATTATCAGGTGAACTGGTTCTATATCAGGTGAACTGGTTCTATTATCAGGTGAACTGGTTCTATTATCAGGTGAGCTGCTTCTATTATCAGGTGAGCTGGTTCTATTATCAGGTGAGCTGGTTCTATTATCAGGTGAGCTGGTTCTATTATCAGGTGAACTGGTTCTATTATCAGGTGAACTGCTTCTATTATCAGGTGAGCTGGTTCTATTATCAGGTGAACTGCTTCTATTAGCAGGTGAGCTGGTTCTATTATCAGGTGAACTGCTTCTATTATCAGGTGAGCTGCTTCTATTATCAGGTGAACTGGTTCTATTATCAGGTGAGCTGGTTCTATTATCAGGTGAGCTGCTTCTATTATCAGGTGAACTGGTTCTATTATCAGGTGAACTGGTTCTATTATCAGGTGAACTGGTTCTATTATCAGGTGAACTGGTTCTATATCAGGTGAACTGGTTCTATTATCAGGTGAACTGGTTCTATTATCAGGTGAGCTGCTTCTATTATCAGGTGAGCTGCTTCTATTATCAGGTGAACTGGTTCTATTATCAGGTGAGCTGCTTCTATTATCAGGTGAGCTGCTTCTATTATCAGGTGAGCTGCTTCTATTATCAGGTGAGCTGCTTCTATTATCAGGTGAGCTGCTTCTATTATCAGGTGAGCTGCTTCTATTATCAGGTGAGCTGCTTCTATTATCAGGTGAGCTGGTTCTATTATCAGGTGAGCTGGTTCTATTATCAGGTGAGCTGCTTCTATTATCAGGTGAACTGGTTCTATTATCAGGTGAGCTGCTTCTATTATCAGGTGAACTGGTTCTATTATCAGGTGAGCTGCTTCTATTATCAGGTGAACTGGTTCTATTATCAGGTGAACTGGTTCTATTATCAGGTGAACTGGTTCTATTATCAGGTGAACTGGTTCTATATCAGGTGAACTGGTTCTATTATCAGGTGAACTGGTTCTATTATCAGGTGAGCTGCTTCTATTATCAGGTGAGCTGGTTCTATTATCAGGTGAGCTGGTTCTATTATCAGGTGAGCTGGTTCTATTATCAGGTGAACTGGTTCTATTATCAGGTGAACTGCTTCTATTATCAGGTGAGCTGGTTCTATTATCAGGTGAACTGCTTCTATTAGCAGGTGAGCTGGTTCTATTATCAGGTGAACTGCTTCTATTATCAGGTGAGCTGCTTCTATTATCAGGTGAACTGGTTCTATTATCAGGTGAGCTGGTTCTATTATCAGGTGAACTGCTTCTATTATCAGGTGAGCTGGTTCTATTATCAGGTGAGCTGGTTCTATTATCAGGTGAACTGCTTCTATTAGCAGGTGAGCTGCTTCTATTATCAGGTGAACTGGTTCTATTATCAGGTGAACTGCTTCTATTAGCAGGTGAGCTGCTTCTATTATCAGGTGAGCTGGTTCTATTATCAGGTGAACTGGTTCTATTATCAGGTGAACTTGTTATATTATCAGGTGAACTGGTTCTATTATCAGGTGAACTGGTTCTATTATCAGGTGAACTGGTTCTATTATCAGGTGAACTGGTTCTATTATCAGGTGAACTGGTTCTATTATCAGGTGAACTGGTTCTATATCAGGTGAACTGGTTCTATTATCAGGTGAACTGGTTCTATTATCAGGTGAGCTGCTTCTATTATCAGGTGAGCTGGTTCTATTATCAGGTGAGCTGGTTCTATTATCAGGTGAGCTGGTTCTATTATCAGGTGAACTGGTTCTATTATCAGGTGAACTGCTTCTATTATCAGGTGAGCTGGTTCTATTATCAGGTGAACTGCTTCTATTAGCAGGTGAGCTGGTTCTATTATCAGGTGAACTGCTTCTATTATCAGGTGAGCTGCTTCTATTATCAGGTGAACTGGTTCTATTATCAGGTGAGCTGGTTCTATTATCAGGTGAGCTGCTTCTATTATCAGGTGAACTGGTTCTATTATCAGGTGAACTGGTTCTATTATCAGGTGAACTGGTTCTATTATCAGGTGAACTGGTTCTATATCAGGTGAACTGGTTCTATTATCAGGTGAACTGGTTCTATTATCAGGTGAGCTGCTTCTATTATCAGGTGAGCTGGTTCTATTATCAGGTGAGCTGGTTCTATTATCAGGTGAGCTGGTTCTATTATCAGGTGAACTGGTTCTATTATCAGGTGAACTGCTTCTATTATCAGGTGAGCTGGTTCTATTATCAGGTGAACTGCTTCTATTAGCAGGTGAGCTGGTTCTATTATCAGGTGAACTGCTTCTATTAGCAGGTGAGCTGGTTCTATTATCAGGTGAACTGCTTCTATTATCAGGTGAGCTGCTTCTATTATCAGGTGAACTGGTTCTATTATCAGGTGAGCTGGTTCTATTATCAGGTGAACTGCTTCTATTATCAGGTGAGCTGGTTCTATTATCAGGTGAGCTGGTTCTATTGTCAGGTGAACTGCTTCTATTAGCAGGTGAGCTGCTTCTATTATCAGGTGAACTGGTTCTATTATCAGGTGAACTGCTTCTATTATCAGGTGAGCTGGTTCTATTATCAGGTGAACTGCTTCTATTAGCAGGTGAGCTGGTTCTATTATCAGGTGAGCTGGTTCTATTATCAGGTGAACTGCTTCTATTATCAGGTGAGCTGCTTCTATTATCAGGTGAACTGGTTCTATTATCAGGTGAGCTGCTTCTATTATCAGGTGAGCTGCTTCTATTATCAGGTGAACTGGTTCTATTATCAGGTGAACTGCTTCTATTATCAGGTGAGCTGGTTCTATTATCAGGTGAACTGCTTCTATTAGCAGGTGAGCTGGTTCTATTATCAGGTGAGCTGGTTCTATTATCAGGTGAACTGCTTCTATTATCAGGTGAACTGGTTCTATTATCAGGTGAGCTGCTTCTATTATCAGGTGAGCTGCTTCTATTATCAGGTGAGCTGCTTCTATTATCAGGTGAGCTGCTTCTATTATCAGGTGAGCTGCTTCTATTATCAGGTGAGCTGCTTCTATTATCAGGTGAGCTGCTTCTATTATCAGGTGAGCTGCTTCTATTATCAGGTGAACTGGTTCTATTATCAGGTGAGCTGCTTCTATTATCAGGTGAGCTGCTTCTATTATCAGGTGAGCTGCTTCTATTATCAGGTGAGCTGCTTCTATTATCAGGTGAGCTGCTTCTATTATCAGGTGAGCTGCTTCTATTATCAGGTGAGCTGCTTCTATTATCAGGTGAGCTGGTTCTATTATCAGGTGAGCTGGTTCTATTATCAGGTGAGCTGCTTCTATTATCAGGTGAACTGGTTCTATTATCAGGTGAGCTGCTTCTATTATCAGGTGAACTGGTTCTATTATCAGGTGAGCTGCTTCTATTATCAGGTGAACTGGTTCTATTATCAGGTGAACTGGTTCTATTATCAGGTGAACTGGTTCTATTATCAGGTGAACTGGTTCTATATCAGGTGAACTGGTTCTATTATCAGGTGAACTGGTTCTATTATCAGGTGAGCTGCTTCTATTATCAGGTGAGCTGGTTCTATTATCAGGTGAGCTGGTTCTATTATCAGGTGAGCTGGTTCTATTATCAGGTGAACTGGTTCTATTATCAGGTGAACTGCTTCTATTATCAGGTGAGCTGGTTCTATTATCAGGTGAACTGCTTCTATTAGCAGGTGAGCTGGTTCTATTATCAGGTGAACTGCTTCTATTATCAGGTGAGCTGCTTCTATTATCAGGTGAACTGGTTCTATTATCAGGTGAGCTGGTTCTATTATCAGGTGAACTGCTTCTATTATCAGGTGAGCTGGTTCTATTATCAGGTGAGCTGGTTCTATTATCAGGTGAACTGCTTCTATTAGCAGGTGAGCTGCTTCTATTATCAGGTGAACTGGTTCTATTATCAGGTGAACTGCTTCTATTATCAGGTGAGCTGGTTCTATTATCAGGTGAACTGCTTCTATTAGCAGGTGAGCTGGTTCTATTATCAGGTGAGCTGGTTCTATTATCAGGTGAACTGCTTCTATTATCAGGTGAGCTGCTTCTATTATCAGGTGAACTGGTTCTATTATCAGGTGAGCTGCTTCTATTATCAGGTGAGCTGCTTCTATTATCAGGTGAACTGGTTCTATTATCAGGTGAACTGCTTCTATTATCAGGTGAGCTGGTTCTATTATCAGGTGAACTGCTTCTATTAGCAGGTGAGCTGGTTCTATTATCAGGTGAGTTGGTTTTATTATCAGGTGAACTGCTTCTATTATCAGGTGAGCTGGTTCTATTATCAGGTGAACTGCTTCTATTAGCAGGTGAGCTGCTTCTATTATCAGGTGAACTGGTTCTATTATCAGGTGAACTGCTTCTATTATCAGGTGAGCTGGTTCTATTATCAGGTGAACTGCTTCTATTAGCAGGTGAGCTGGTTCTATTATCAGGTGAGCTGGTTCTATTATCAGGTGAACTGCTTCTATTATCAGGTGAGCTGGTTCTATTATCAGGTGAACTGCTTCTATTAGCAGGTGAGCTGGTTCTATTATCAGGTGAACTGCTTCTATTATCAGGTGAACTGGTTCTATTATCAGGTGAGCTGCTTCTATTATCAGGTGAGCTGGTTCTATTATCAGGTGAACTGCTTCTATTAGCAGGTGAGCTGGTTCTATTATCAGGTGAGCTGGTTCTATTATCAGGTGAACTGCTTCTATTAGCAGGTGAGCTGGTTCTATTATCAGGTGAGCTGGTTCTATTATCAGGTGAACTGGTTCTATTATCAGGTGAGCTGCTTCTATTATCAGGTGAACTGGTTCTATTATCAGGTGAACTGGTTCTATTATCAGGTGAGCTGCTTCTATTATCAGGTGAACTGGTTCTATTATCAGGTGAGCTGGTTCTATTATCAGGTGAACTGGTTCTATATCAGGTGAGCTGCTTCTATTATCAGGTGAACTGGTTCTATTATCAGGTGAGCTGGTTCTATTATCAGGTGAGCTGGTTCTATTATCAGGTGAGCTGCTTCTATTATCAGGTGAACTGGTTCTATTATCAGGTGAGCTGCTTCTATTATCAGGTGAACTGGTTCTATTATCAGGTGAACTGGTTCTATTATCAGGTGAGCTGGTTCTATTATCAGGTGAGCTGGTTCTATTATCAGGTGAGCTGCTTCTATTATCAGGTGAGCTGCTTCTATTATCAGGTGAGCTGCTTCTATTATCAGGTGAACTGGTTCTATTATCAGGTGAGCTGCTTCTATTATCAGGTGAGCTGCTTCTATTATCAGGTGAACTGGTTCTATTATCAGGTGAGCTGCTTCTATTATCAGGTGAGCTGCTTCTATTATCAGGTGAGCTGCTTCTATTATCAGGTGAGCTGCTTCTATTATCAGGTGAGCTGCTTCTATTATCAGGTGAGCTGCTTCTATTATCAGGTGAGCTGCTTCTATTATCAGGTGAGCTGGTTCTATTATCAGGTGAGCTGGTTCTATTATCAGGTGAGCTGCTTCTATTATCAGGTGAACTGGTTCTATTATCAGGTGAGCTGCTTCTATTATCAGGTGAACTGGTTCTATTATCAGGTGAGCTGCTTCTATTATCAGGTGAACTGGTTCTATTATCAGGTGAACTGGTTCTATTATCAGGTGAACTGGTTCTATTATCAGGTGAACTGGTTATATATCAGGTGAACTGGTTCTATTATCAGGTGAACTGGTTCTATTATCAGGTGAGCTGCTTCTATTATCAGGTGAGCTGTTTCTATTATCAGGTGAGCTGGTTCTATTATCAGGTGAGCTGGTTCTATTATCAGGTGAACTGGTTCTATTATCAGGTGAACTGCTTCTATTATCAGGTGAGCTGGTTCTATTATCAGGTGAACTGCTTCTATTAGCAGGTGAGCTGGTTCTATTATCAGGTGAGCTGGTTCTATTATCAGGTGAACTGCTTCTATTATCAGGTGAGCTGCTTCTATTATCAGGTGAACTGGTTCTATTATCAGGTGAGCTGCTTCTATTATCAGGTGAGCTGCTTCTATTATCAGGTGAACTGGTTCTATTATCAGGTGAACTGCTTCTATTATCAGGTGAGCTGGTTCTATTATCAGGTGAACTGCTTCTATTAGCAGGTGAGCTGGTTCTATTATCAGGTGAGCTGGTTCTATTATCAGGTGAACTGCTTCTATTATCAGGTGAGCTGCTTCTATTATCAGGTGAGCTGCTTCTATTATCAGGTGAGCTGCTTCTATTATCAGGTGAACTGCTTCTATTATCAGGTGAACTGGTTCTATTATCAGGTGAGCTGCTTCTATTATCAGGTGAGCTGGTTCTATTATCAGGTGAACTGCTTCTATTAGCAGGTGAGCTGGTTCTATTATCAGGTGAGCTGGTTCTATTATCAGGTGAACTGGTTCTATTATCAGGTGAGCTGCTTCTATTATCAGGTGAACTGGTTCTATTATCAGGTGAACTGGTTCTATTATCAGGTGAGCTGCTTCTATTATCAGGTGAACTGGTTCTATTATCAGGTGAGCTGGTTCTATTATCAGGTGAACTGGTTCTATATCAGGTGAGCTGCTTCTATTATCAGGTGAACTGGTTCTATTATCAGGTGAGCTGGTTCTATTATCAGGTGAGCTGGTTCTATTATCAGGTGAGCTGCTTCTATTATCAGGTGAACTGGTTCTATTATCAGGTGAACTGGTTCTATTATCAGGTGAACTGGTTCTATTATCAGGTGAGCTGCTTCTATTATCAGGTGAGCTGCTTCTATTATCAGGTGAGCTGGTTCTATTATCAGGTGAGCTGCTTCTATTATCAGGTGAGCTGCTTCTATTATCAGGTGAGCTGCTTCTATTATCAGGTGAACTGGTTCTATTATCAGGTGAGCTGCTTCTATTATCAGGTGAGCTGCTTCTATTATCAGGTGAACTGGTTCTATTATCAGGTGAGCTGCTTCTATTATCAGGTGAGCTGCTTCTATTATCAGGTGAGCTGCTTCTATTATCAGGTGAGCTGCTTCTATTATCAGGTGAGCTGCTTCTATTATCAGGTGAGCTGCTTCTATTATCAGGTGAGCTGCTTCTATTATCAGGTGAGCTGGTTCTATTATCAGGTGAGCTGGTTCTATTATCAGGTGAGCTGCTTCTATTATCAGGTGAACTGGTTCTATTATCAGGTGAGCTGCTTCTATTATCAGGTGAACTGGTTCTATTATCAGGTGAGCTGCTTCTATTATCAGGTGAACTGGTTCTATTATCAGGTGAGGTGCTTCTATTATCAGGTGAACTGGTTCTATTATCAGGTGAACTGCTTCTATTATCAGGTGAACTGCTTCTATTATCAGGTGAGCTGCTTCTATTACCAGGTGAGCTGGTTCTATTATCTGGTGAGCTGGTTCTATTATCAGGTGAGCTGGTTCTATTATCAGGTGAGCAGGTTCTATTATCAGGTGAGCTGCTTCTATTATCAGGTGAACTGGTTCTATTATCAGGTGAGCTGCTTCTATTATCAGGTGAGCTGCTTCTTCATGTGTTCATAAGTATTTTTCCATCATCTAAACTCTTCACCACCAGAAAGTCATGAACAGTGTACGTTGATGTTTCAGCAACTGGTCACTTCAGAACCATCTCAGTTTATATCAATACAATTTTTTTAAATAATGACTTGACATGCTAAATACTCAGGGGAGAGTTTTGTATGATTCCATAGTCAGGATTTCCCTGCTTTAGGGACGACAAGCTTTGGAAAATCTATAAATTCACCTTTTATTTGTCACGTGACCCAGAAGTGTAGACTTTACAGTGAAACTTACTTTCCCAACAATGCAGTTAAAGAGTAACATTTTTTTTTTTACAATTAGATCAACAAAAGAAAATAGATAGTTGGGGTGATTGATTAAAGTACTATGCACATGTAGATAGAGGGTGAAAACTCACACACAGCTATAACCTGCCCATACAGCCTTTCGTGATCCAACTCCTAACGGAAAAACAATCGACAACCCATTCACGAATGATAGACTATAGGCTACAGAACCAACCCAATTCATGAAGGGTAGACTATAGGCTACAGAACCAACCCAATTCACGAATGATAGACTATAGGCTACAGAACCAACCCAATTCATGAAGGGTAGACTATAGGCTACAGAACCAACCCATTCATGAATGATAGACTATAGGCTACAGAACCAACCCAATTCATGAATGATAGACTATAGACTACAGAACTAACCCAATTCATGAATGATAGACTATAGGCTACAGAACCAACCCAATTCATGAATGATAGACTATAGACTACAGAACTAACCCAATTCATGAATGATAGACTATAGGCTACAGAACCAACCCAATTCATGAAGGGTAGACTATAGGCTACAGAACCAACCCAATTCATGAATGATAGACTATAGGCTACAGAACCAACCCATTCATGAATGATAGACTATAGGCTACAGAACCAACCCAATTCATGAATGATAGACTATAGGCTACAGAACCAACCCAATTCATGAATGATAGACTATAGGCTACAGAACCAACCCAATTCATGAAGGGTAGACTATAGACTACAGAACCAACCCAATTCATGAATGATAGACTATAGGCTACAGAACCAACCCAATTCATGAATGATAGACTATAGGCTACAGAACCAACCCAATTCATGAATGATAGACTATAGGCTACAGAACCAACCAAATTCATGAATGATAGACTATAGGCTACAGAACCAACCCAATTCATGAAGGATAGACAGAACCAACCCATCCATCCATTAATAAAATAAGCAATACCGTATAACTTAATTCTTTAATTCTTTAATTAATTATTTAAATGAATTATTATATATTGTATTTTTCTTCATATCTTGTTCTCCATCTTTTTAAAAAAAGGAAGCAAATGTATTTTTCCTGACTGATCAAAACTTGTTTTCTCATGGCTCTCTCTTGTCCCTCTGAAGCAGACATACAGTATGGTGAGCAATATTGTTTTCTCATGGCTCTCTCTTGTCCCTCTGAAGCAGACATACAGTATGGTGAGCAATATTGTTTGGAACATCGAATCGCAATTAAATCCCAGTATCGAATCGCAATACATATTGAATTGTGAGAATGGCAATACATATGGTGTCGCCACCTAAGTATTATGATAATACCATATCGTGAGGTCCCTGGCCGTTCCCAGCCCTCCCTGGCCGTTCCCAGCCCTACCTACGATGAGTACCCCGCATTAGTTATTACCAAATATGGACATGCTTCAAAACCATCTAACCAATAGTTTATAATGTTGACACGGTTCAACACACTGACGCTACATAGTTGATAAGACATCAAACATGATCCTTTTTACACTCCCCGTTAAGACAACACAGAACCATAAGCACAGCATTGAAATCAATGCACCGCGTGTGTTTGCTCTGTAGTAAACCCTGATTGATGTACAGCATGGCGATTGTCAGTCATTCATTTACAGTGGCCTGGTCTATGTTATCCTCTATAATCTTCGCCGATTTCCATTTCCTGTCCACGCAAACGCCTAACACGTGTTTACGGACGATCTCTAATCGGTCGTCGTAGTGACGAGCTAAGAGCAAATCACATCAAGTGTACTGGCGTCTTCAGCCAGCAGCACCTCTGGGGGGGGGGGGGGGGGGGTCATAGGTCACAGGCTGTGGTCCAAATGGAACCCAATGGTAGGACCACAAGCCAGTCAGAGATACGTGTTGTGCCAAGGTAATTCACTGATTAGTAATACTGTATTTTTCAACCAAAGAGGTCCTCTATCTAACACCTTCAAGGCTCAACTGAATCCTTCCGTAGTGTACTCCTATTGATGTACACCTAGTCTACTTTACTCTCAAATATTTTCCACTTTAATAGCTTCATATTAGAAGACAGGACAATGACCGCATTGTTCACTGTGTTACAATTGTACCTTGACAGTAATGAATTGCAATAGAGACAAACACATTTGTCTCAATTCCACGATACTACTTACAATAACAAACATGCTTTAACGGATAAGGTTTGCTGGTCTCATTTCAACAGCTGCATTTGAGAGCACTGTGTCTACCTTGGGAAGGGCTGTGTTGCAATAACTGGATGGCAAAGACCTTTTCTGAGCCCGGATCGTGCCTCTGGACAAGATTTTATATTTCTGGCTGTCCGTTAGTGAGCAGTTTGCCTACAAAAATAGCCAGATCGCAATCAACAAACCCAAGGCTATTAAAGTTGAAGTGGAATAGTTTACAGGTGAAGAAATACAGCGTGCCTCTCGTCTCCATCTGAAATGGCACCCTAATCCCTTTATAGTGCACTGATTTTAACCTAAGCCCTATAGGGAAGGGTGCCATTTTGGGATCACAGCCCTAGTCTCTTTTTGTTCAGGCCACCACTGCTATAGCTTGCAGCTAAAGAGTTCTGAGTTCTGCCTTCCAACGTGCCAACGGGGTCCCCCTTGGGACAAACAAAATAATTTGCTCTTCTTCTTGTTTCTAAACAGAGAAAATGAGCCCAAATGTTTCTATAATTCCACTACGTTTAGCATAATTTACGTTCAAACAAAGAACACATGGTTAAATGCAAAAATAGCTGTCTAGCTGTCCATACATGCAGGCATTGTATCTGGGATTAGTGCTTGAGCCTAATTGAGAACCAATAACAGAAAAAGCTGAACATTGAGAATTATTAACTGCATTTATTAGACAGTCATTAGGCTACATGTTCTGTCCTCTTTCAACCCTGGATTAGCTTCAACTAGCGATAGCTAGCTTTCATTAAGATGTGGATGAAACCAACTGAGGAAAAAAGGGATTACAGTCTTCTGACCTGGAGGCACACGTCTAAACAATCTGTTTCAGTCACCATGACAATCCTGATGTTCACATCAAAGGCTATGCTGGGGCTATTGTCTCGTCAGATAGCAACAGCATAGCATAGGATAGCATAGCATAGCATAGCATGCTGCTCATAGTTTCCATAGGCCTCACAGCTACCTGTCTGTGGTAAAGCTGGGGTAACAGCTAAGGATTATTATCAGTGGTCTGTTATTAGGAGTTATGAAAACTATACAGGTCCGTTTGCGGATATCGGTATGTCATTTCTGAACGCCTCCAAGCTAGATGTGATCCAGCGTGGAGCAGTGGTGTAAGGCACTGCATCTCAGTGCAAGAGGGGTCACTACGGTCCCTGGTTTGAATCCAGGCTGTATCACAGCGGTGTATGGCACTGCATCTCAGTGCAAGAGGCGTCACTACAGTCTCTGGTTCAAATTCAGGCTGTATAACAGCCATCTAAGGCACTGCATCTCAGTGTAAGAGGTGTCCCTGGTTCGAATCCAGGCTGTATCACATCCGGCTGTGATTAGGAGTCCCATAGGGCGGTGCACAATTGGCCTATTGTTGTCTGGGTATTTGGCCCGGGTAGGCTGTCATTGTAAATAAGAATGTGTTCTTAACGGACTTGCCTAGTAAAACAAAAGTTACATTTAAACATATCAAATAAATATCAAGGCATTGTTAAAATGGAAGATTTATATTTCTTGAAGCTGGGTTTACTGCTAAGGTACATTGTCAGATGCTCAGTGTGATGTAATACGAGCTGTATTTGGCCAATATGCTCTTTAATTTATGTTAGGAACGGATGGCATAAAATACTTCCTGGATGCCTCAGAGATACATTGCCGTCGACCAATTAAATTCAGAATTCCTATTTCTTGACTTTCTGACGTTTTGCACCGCATGAATCCCCCCCACCCCCTTACCCCATAATCCTTGTCCTCCGATGACTCAAAACGAGGAAACAGAAACTCACGGACAGCTACGTCACACGTCACAAACAACCTCCCATATCAACAAATAAAGATAGAAATATAAGTTATAGAAGCTATCCTTATGCTCCCTCATATGACGGTCCTATTTAAGACTCCCATGCAGACTGTTTGTCAGATTTCTTCTCCTCTTTAAGGGGAAAAAAAAAGTCACACACAACTGCCATTTTGAAGTCACACACAACTGCCATTTTGAAGTCACACACAACTGCCATTTCCCCTTAACACAGTCCAGGGCTCTACCCAGGCGCAGAAAGCCAAGTACTCCTGTTATATGGTCTATAAAACTGTTCGCCGTGTATGAAAGAATCGTATGAAAAGGGCAAATAAAGAAACTGGTTTCTGAAGACACAATTAACTTTACGACCACTAACATTACTCACTGCCAGTAGGCTCCAATGCATGCTGGTATCACTGAGACCTGTTGTAAAACATCATCTGTCCAAATGGTTAAGAAAAACTTCAGCAGCACTAGGATTCTGTGGTTGTCACCACAGACAACACCACATCTGTACATGAGCATGAAGCTAATGTGGAGTCTAGGGTAGGACGTCTTTGTAAATAAGAATATGTTCTTAACTGACTTGTCTTTAAAATAAAGGTAGAAATATATATATATATATATATATATATATATATATATATATATATATATATTTAAAAAAAAAACATGAAATCTCTTGTCAAGATCAAGAGAAACAGATAATCGATCCTTTATGTACAAAGGTGATCCAATCTACTTTACATAGCTGATACAATCGATTTTACATAGGTGACACAATCTATTTTACATAGCTGAAACAACCGATTTTACAAGAGAGACCTGTCCCAAGAAGGCATCAATCCAACATGTATTGCATACCATAGGTACATACATAATATCCCCAGAACAGCAATGGCCAATGTCCTCTTTACCTCAAAGACCTGTCCCACGAAGGAATACATTCAAGAATCATTGTAAAACATGCCAAATATAAAACCACAGAGCGTTTAGACGTTGTGCCTGCAAAATGGCCGCCGAATACAGCGTCATAGCAAGCAATGGTCATCGTCCTTACCTCAAAGACCTCTTCGTCCAGAATCCTGGTTCCGAACACGGTGATGCCGTCAGTGTTGATGGCTGCCCCGTCGCTCCTCTTCAGTGGCCTGCTCAGCTTCTTCTTACAATCCACAATGATGGTCACACTCTTCTTCTCCACACTGATTGCCACGCGATGCCATCTACACATGGACAGAGGAGGGAGAGATTATCTACAGTCTGGAGTAGTCAGAGATAATCTACAGTCTGGTGTAGTCGGAGAGGGTCTACAGTCTGGAGTAGTCAGAGATAATCTACAGTCTGGAGTAGTCAGAGATATTCCACAGTCTGGTGTAGTAAGAGATGTCAGAGAGATGCCAAGAAAGGTGAAAACTAGGTTGGTCTTGATGAAGATCATTTGTTCTTCTCAGAAAGAGTACTAGCTAGATAAAGACTAAAACGATAAAACTCACTCTACTTTACTTTAAAGTCTGGAAAACAGATACATACCAATGCTACGTTTCATTTTGCTGTAGACAATTGCTCCAGACACATTTTCGCTTAACGTTTCATATTAGCAAAGACCTCACTGTCAGAATATTCATTTTAAAGTTAAGTAATTTATGAAGCTCTGTTA
Organism: Oncorhynchus mykiss; assembly: GCF_013265735.2. Lineage (NCBI taxonomy): Eukaryota > Metazoa > Chordata > Actinopteri > Salmoniformes > Salmonidae > Oncorhynchus > Oncorhynchus mykiss. The sequence continues at coordinate 86,377,465 of NC_048572.1, read as the reverse complement.
TTTTGATGGTTTATTGCAGTGCAGACAGCTGTAAATAATTTGGCAAAAACAGACTGTCACCAAAATGCTGCCAAATAAATAATTGGGCAACTCAAAAGACAGCCATCTCGCAGTTATATTCCTTATGTTATCAATCACTAAACAATGAAGTATATAAATCGAATAATTGTTCGTTTTCAGTGCTTTGCTTGGGTCTGCTGAGAAGCCTCAGACTCAGATCTGGTCGGCCATCTTGTTAAACATGACATGTGTGGAGTGTATCAACAGTAAGAACGCGGTAAGGCCACAGACCCTCTCATCGACCCCCAGAACACATGAGTCAGTCATGGTCAAATGCGAACTTCAAAACTAGTTTCTGCCTTCGACCCAAGAGAGAATGTCCTCTTTGTCTAAGACAAAGAGGGAGACGCGGGTTCATATCCCGTGGGTTACAAATGTACAGTACTCCTTGTATAACATCACGGCTTAGTGAAAGGTCAAACTTCAGTTATTTGCCACAGGAAAGAGCAACCCTTAAGTTAACCAAACATCGCCTAACCTTCCCTGAACCCAAACTTTGTCCGTAACAGAAAAGGCCTTGCTTTGTGATACAGTAGTGATGAGATTCTCAGGTGTCTCAGTTATCACTTACTTGCCGTCAGCGAGGTTGATGGATCTGAACAGTGGGTAATCCTCTGGGGAAGGTTTCCCATGTTGGTCTTCGTACAGGAAGACAGGGGAGCGTCCCACCTCCACACCCAGCTGCTGGACCCCCTGCTCATTATACACAGACAGCAGGAAAGACTGTCTGCCTGCCTTGGGCTTGATGGTGAACATCACTGAGAAGTCCTCTGGGAACACTCCTCCTGGTGAGAGGGGGAAAAAAATAAAAAATAATAATAAATCATATTTGATTGGTTCTGTTTATTTGGATACCCAATTAGCTGTTACATTGTCCAACTCCTCGATAATCATCAATGTGTCGGGTCAGAAAAGAAGATGATAGAAGAGTTAGATTAGAGGTGGGCGCAGTAATATGACATCATCGTACATGCTGAGAGACTTCCTGAGAAGTCCTCTGGGAACACCCTCCCGGAATAGGTAGGACAGGTTAGCTACAGTAGCTTTGCAATATGACGTCATGATAGACAGAAGATATAGAGATTTTAGAGGTGGGCGAGGTAATATGACATCATCGTACATGCTGAGAGACTTCCTGAGAAGTCCTCTGGGAACACCCTCCCGGAATAGGTAGGACAGGTTAGCTACAGTAGCTTTGCAATATGACGTCATGATAGACAGAAGATATAGAGATTTTAGAGGTGAGCGCGGTAATATGACATCATCAAACACATGATCGTTAGAGAGGTTAAATGTGGACGTGGTAAAAATGACATCATTATACACAGAAGTGTCATGCAGTGTTCAAAACAACGGGGAACTCTGAATAATACGAGTTAAAATCATGACGTCAGGGATCTTCAAGTCGGGAAGTCAGTGCTCTAGAAATAGGCCCGAGTTCCCCAGTTGAAATTCCGAGTAGGATTTTTCCCAGGCAGAGTATTTTTTTTTCTCCAGAGTTCTCAGTTGTTTTGAACTCGCCATCAGAGACGATATAGGTGGACGCAGTAATATGACATCATTTAGCTCAGAAGAGTTAGAATGGTTCGAGTTGGATGCGGTAATATGACATCATCATATATTCTGGGAGACTTCCTGATAATATACAGTACATCAACAATAACAGAAGTCAAGGCTTGTCCTTTTTTTCCACCCATTCTTGAGGTATACCCACAATTAAATGATCATGTCCATCTCATGGACTGCTAGCTCTTTCATCCCTACATTTGTCTACTTACTTGACAGGGGTTATTTTACCCCAGCTACATCCTTTAGTCTTACCAGACAAAGTGGAAGGGTAAGGCTGTTAAAATGACAGATTGTGCCTTTAATTGTATCCCATATATTAGATAAAAATAACTTAACCCCCAGTTTAAATGTGACCTTTGTTGCCGGGTACTTTAAGGAATTTATAACAACAGCTGGCTAATCTTGAAAGAGTCAGAAGAGATCTAATCGCACATACATTTTACAAGACGTGTGAAAGATAACATTCCTAACAAATGTAGTTCTTCAACCATCCAATATTTATTTTAGAATTTATTTAACCTTTATTTAACCTTTATTTAACTGGGCAAGTCAGATAAGAACAAATTATTATTTACGGTGACGACCTAACAACGGTGACGACCTAACAACGGTGACGACCTAACAACGGTGACGACCTAACAACGGTGACGACCTAACAACGGTGACGACCTAACAACGGTGACGACCTAACAGGCAGAAAGGCCTCCTGCGGGGACGGGGGCCTGGGGTTAAAAATGACAAATAAAAATATAGGACAATACACACATCACGACAAGAGAGACAACACAACACTACATAAAGAGAGACCTTAGACAACAACATAGCATGGCAGCAACAAATGACAACACAGCATGGTCGCAACACAACATAACAACAACATGGTAGCATGACAACATGGTAGCAGCACAAAACATGGTATAAACATTATTGGGCACAGACAACAGCACAAAGAGCAAGAAAGTAGAGACAACAATACATCACACGAAGCAGCCACAACTGTCAGTAAGAGTGTCCACGATTGAGTCTTTGAATGAAGAGATGGAGATAAAACTGTCCAGTTTGAGTGTTTGTTGCGGCTCGTTCCAGTCGCTAGCTGCAGCGAACTGAAAAGAGGAGCGACCCAGGGATGTGTGTGCTTTGGGGACCTTTAACAGAATGTGACTTGCAGAGCGGTTGTTGCATGTGGAGGATGAGGGCTGCAGTAGGTATCTCAGATAGGGGGGGGGGGGGGGGGGTCCTACTTCCTACCTAAAGCCCTTTTAATAGAGTTTAAAGACGAAAAAATAAAATTGGCTACTGGTGATGTCATAATAGCTGAAATGTTCTCCTCAGACAGAGCGCTCTATGGCAGAATGCTACCATTACCAATCCCATGGGATACTTCCACTCCACCCATTCCATTCAATCCTATTTGACAGAAATTTCCAGTCTTTAATACCAGTAAGGCTTCAAAGGCAAATATTTTCGGCAAATAATCACAGAAAATCTCATTGTTAATGTAATCTCCGGCTATTTTCTGCCTTGATTTCCCCCCCCCCCCCCCTTTGCTGTCTGGCCAATTTGACAAAGAACCAACACTCACTCACTGGTAAAATTACTTTAACAAGCATCTGTTCCTAGTGAAGTTGTATATTGTACCGTATCTTTCCATTACGGGGCAAGTAGGCAACTAGCATCTTAAAACTGTCGATCTTTTTCAACCAGAAAGAGGGCACACGAGCAGGTCCTAAAATTAACACCCTTTTAGATTTTGGCACTAGTGGTATTCACTCGCATTTGTGAATAAAAATAGTTATTTATTATGACATAGCTAAATAAATGCTGCAGTAGCTGTTTCCAACGTATTTATGCCATTTTGTTTTATAGCTGGGAAATGCATCGAACAATGTCAAAGAATCCTGTATACTATATACAGTTGAAGTGGGAAGTTTACATACACCTTAGCCAATTACATTTAAACTCCGTTTTTTCACAATTCCGGACATTTAATCCTAGTAAAAAAAAAAAGCCCTGTTTTAGGTTAGTTCTGATTATCACTTTATTCTAAGAATTTGAAATGTCAGAATAATAGTAGAGAGAATGATTTATTTCAGATTTTATTTATTTCATCACATTCCCAGTGGGTCAGAAGTTTACATACACTCAATAGGTATTTGGTAGCATTGCCTTTTAAATTATTTAACTTGGGTCAAACGTTTCAGGTAGCATTCCACAACCTTCCCAAAATAAGTTGGGTGATTTTTGGCCCATTCCTCCTGACAGAGCTGGTGTAACTGAGACAGGTTTGTAGGTCTCCTTGCTCGCACACGCCTTTTCAGTTCTGCCCACACATTTTCTATAGGATTGAGGTCAGGGCTTTGTGATGGCCACTCCAATGCCTTGACTTTGTTGTCCTTAAGCCATTTTGCCACAACTTTGGAAGTATGCTTGGGGTCATTGTCCATTTGAAAGACCCATTTGCGACCAAGCTTTCACTTCCTGACTGATGTCTTGAGATGTTGCTTCAATATATCAACATAATTTTCCTCCCTCATGCTGCCATCTATTGTTTGAAGTGCACTAGTTCCTCCTGCAACAATTAACTCCCAAAACATGATGCTGCCACCCCCGTGCTTCACGGTTGGGATGGTGTTCTTCGGCTTACAAGCCTCCCCCTTTTTCCTCCAAACATAACGATGGTCATTATGGCCAAACAGTTCTATTTTTGTTTCATCAGACCAAAGAACATTTCTCCAAAAAGTACGATCTTTGTCCCCATGTGCAGTTGCAAACCGTAGTCTGGCTGGTTTATGGCGGTTTTGGAGCAGTGGCTTCTTCCTTGCTGAGCGGCCTTTCAGGTTATGTTGATATAGGACTCGTTTTACTGTGGATATAGATACATTTGTACCTGTTTCCTCCAGCATCTTCACAAGGTCCTTTGCTGTTGTTCTGGGATTGATTTGCAGTCTCTAGGAGACAGAACATCTCCTTCCTGAGCAGTGGCTGTGTGGTCCCATGGTGTTTATACTTGCGTACTATTGTTTGTACAGATGAACGTGGTACCTTCAGGCATTTGGAAATTTCTCCCAAGGATGAACCAGACTTGTGGAGGTCTACAATTATTTTCCTGAGGTCTTGGCTGATTTCTTTAGATTTCCCCATGATGTCAAGCAAAGAGGCACTGAGTTTGAAGGTAGGCCTTGAAATACATCCACAGGTACACCTCCAATTGACTCAAATGATGTAAAGTAGCCTATCAGAAGCTTCTAAAGCCATGACATATTTTTCTGGAATTTTCCAAGCTGTTTAAAGGCACAGTCAACTTAGTGTATGTAAACTTCTGACCCACTGGGAATTGTGATACAGTGAATTATAAGTGAAATAATCTGCCTGTAAACAATTATGGGATAAATTACTTGTGCCATGCACAAAGTAGATGTCCTAACCGACTTGCCAAAACTATAGTTTGTTAACAATAAATGTGGAGAGTGGTTGAATAACGAGTTTTAATGACTCCAACATAAGTGTATGTAAACTTTTGACTTCAACCTGTATATACAGTACCAGTCAAAAGATTGGACACACCTACTCATTCAAGGGTTTTTCTATATTTAAACATGTTCCTAATAGTAGTAGTGAAGACATCCAAACGATGAAATAACACATACTGTATGGAATCATGTAGTAACCAAAAGTATTAAACAAATCAAAATATTTTATATTTGAGATTCTTCAAAGTAGACACTGTTTTCCTTGATGACAGTTTTGCACACTCTTGGCATTCTCTCAACCAGCTTCATGTGTTAGTCACCTGGAATGCATTTCAATTAACAGGTGTGCATTGTTAAACGTTCATTTATGGAATTTCTTTCCCACTTAATGTGTTTGAGCCAATCAGTTGTGTTGTGACATTACTTTAAGACACGAAGGTCAGTCAATCCTAAACATTTCAAGTTTCTTCAAATGCAGGCGCAAAAACCATCAAGCACTATGATGAAACTGGTTCTCATGAGGACCACCACAGGAAAGGAAGACCCAGAGTTACCTCTACTGCAGAGGACAAGTTCATTAGAGTTACCAGCCTCTGAAATTGCAGCTCAAATAAATGCTTCACAGAGTTCAAGTAACAGACACATCTCAACATCAACTGTCCAGAGGAGACTGTGTGAATCAGGTCTTCATGGTCGACTTGCTGCAAAGAAACCACTACTGAAGGCCACCAATAAGAAGAGGAGACTTGCTTGGGCCAAGAAATTGACATTTGACCAGTGGAAATCTGTCATTTCAAATTTCTGATTTTTGGTTTTGATGGTATGGGGCAGCTTTGCTGGTGACACTGGTATTGGCCCTATACTTTGGTATTTGCATTACTCCTTTCCTACATTAAATATCTTATTACACCAAAGGGCATTTCACCTTTTACACGTATGTACATTTACATGTATGTAAACTGTGTATGTGATGAATAAAATGTGATTTGATTTTGAAGGGATGGCACTGATAAATATCACTGAATATATCTGTCATCAACAGGTTAGAAGTACTATTGCAACTAACGACCACGCTCCTATAATCCTGTTTAGTACTGTGTATGAACTCGTACACAGTCAGCAGTTTAGGATAGTACCACTATGGAAACACCATGAAAGAGCTTTCTGTCTCTCCAAATGGATTCTGTCCTAAAACAATAAATTATTTCTCACATCAAGCCCCCCCCACCAGTGCTGGTCACCAGACCTCTGCTTAGTCTCCCTCCTAGTCTGGCATTCCTAAATGGTAGCCTATTCCCTATGTAGTGCACTACTTTTGACGCCAGGGCCCATAGGGAATAGGGTGCCATTTGGGACACTCCCTATGACTCAGTGTGCTGTGTGATTTCAGTGAGAAATGAGACGAAGAAGAAGAAAACCCGTCCCGTTAACTTCCTGCCAAATGCGTAGCGCTAGTCTGGGGTCCCAAAGCACTAGAGAGGAAAAAAAAAACATCTCTTTACGAGACAAACTCGATATAGCAAAATGTCACACTGCATAAATCCTGTTCTGTGTGTGGGAAATAAGAGGACGGTCTAGAGTGAGTGGTAAATACTGGTTCATGGTGTGTGTGTGTGTGTGTGTGTGTGTGTGTGTGTGTGTGTGTGTGTGTGTGTGTGTGTGTGTGTGTGTATGTGTGTATGTGTGTATGTGTGCGTGTGTGTGTGTGTGTGTGTGTGTGTGTGTGTGTGTGTGTATGTGTGTGTGTGTGTGTGTGTGTGTGTGTGTGTGTGTGTGTGTGTGTGTGTGTGTGTGTGTGTGACTACAACTTTAGATAGCTGACCACTACACAAACTTACCAATCTAAAAAACTATTAGCTGACATTGAGTGACCGATAAAACAAGAGAAAAACTGCTGATGTAAAACTACATTTCTAAAATGGCACCTTGTGCATTCTACTATTCTAACACGCAACAGTAAAAAATTAAATGGATCATCCCATCCCTGATCTACGGGGGAGCAGTTAGGTCACCTGGAAAGAGTTGCATGCTGGGAGCGCTGATCTGCGCCTGTTTTCCTACGCGGAAGGCTATGTCAGGTTTAGATCCTCTCCGGTGAGCGCAGAAGCCCGTGACTTTACGAACGCCATCCGGAGAGCTGTGGAAGTCCAGAGCCTTGAGTACATCCACTGGGTCAGCTGTGAAGAGAGGAGAGGGACAAGTGTTTAGTATTTTCACAGGGCGATAGAGAAGCGTAAAAATTAATTCAAATGGTAGCAGTATAACAAATATATTGTATTTATTATGTATTGTATTTGTCGAATGAGTACATAGAGTAAACGTAGGATTTTTTTTTATAAAAACACAAGACCCTAAAAGACCCTAAGCTAGTATGTGACCAATACCATTTGATTTGATTTGATAATATAATTGAAAATATCTTTGATCTAACATAGTAGATCTAGCTTTAAAGGGTAATTCCGCCACTTTTCAACTTCATCCTCTCCAGCAACATACCCGTGTTTACGTATGTGAAAACTGATCATTTACTATGTAGAAAGGGAGAACAAAAAACAGAAAGGAAAAAAGGTTCTACTCGATGACATCATCATAAAAATAAAAATAAACATTGAAACAGTGTTTTTCAAACACTATGAGATTCGCAGGGAAAATACCCTCCTTCTGGTTAGAAACTTGTTGCAGGTTTTGAAAATCACACGTTTTTTTTTTTAAACCACAGATTATAGAAATGCATTGTTTTCACACATGGAGGTCCTTGGTGCTTGGCGTCCGTCCCCCCGTCCCCCTTGGGTTGTGCCGTGGCGAGATCTCTGTGGGCTATACTCGGCCTTGTCTCAGGATGGTAAGTTGGTGGTTGAAGATACCTCTCTAGTGGTGTGGGGGCTGTGCTTTGGCAAAGTGGGTGGGGTTATATCCTTCCTGTTTGGCCCTTTCCGGGGGTATCATCAGATTGGGACACAGTATCTCCTGACCCCCCCCCTGTCTCAGCCTCCAGTATTTATGCTGCAGTAGTTTATGTGTCGGGGGCTAGGGTCAGTTTGTTATATCTGGAGTACTTCTCCTGTCTTATCCGGTGTCCTGTGTGAATTTAAGTATGCTCTCTCTAATTCTCTCTTTCTCTCTATCTCTCTCTCTCTCGGAGGACCTGAGCCCTAGGACCATGCCTCAGGACTACCTGGCATGATGACTCCTTGCTGTCCCCAGTCCACCTGGCCGTGCTGCTGCTCCAGTTTCAACTGTTCTGCCTGTGATTATTATTATTTGACCATGCTGGTCATTTATGAACATTTGAACATCTTGGCCATGTTCTGTTATAATCTCCACCCGGCACAGCCAGGAGAGGACTGGCCACCCCTCATAGCCTGGTTCCTCTCTAGATTTCTTCCTAGGTTTTGGCCTTTCTAGGGAGCTTTTTCCTAGCCACCGTGCTTCTACACCTGCATTACTTGCTGTTTGGGGTTTTAGGCTGGGTTTCTGTACAGCACTTTGAGATATCAGATGATGTACGAAGGGCTATGTAAATACATTTGATTTGATAATGAATATGAGGTTGAAAAAGTGTCTGAATTGCCCTTTAATCTCAGGGGTGAAAGCACAGGGATTCGCTTACATGTAATGCTATGGGTTGTGGTACACCACAGAGTCATCACTATACTTTAACATTGCAATAGAGCAGGTACACTCAATTTTTTAATTGTTTAATTTAACAAGGCAAGTCAGTAAAGAACAAATTCTTATTTCCAATGATGGCCTAGGAACAGTGGGTTAACTGCCTTGTTCAGGGGCAGAAAGACATATTTTTTTTACCTTGTCAGCTCGGGGATTTAATCTAGCAACCTTTCTATTACTGAACCAACACTCTAACCACTAGGCTACCTGCTGGTTACCGGCCCAACACTCTAACCACTAGACTACCTGCTGGTTACCGGCCCAACACTCTAACCACTAGGCTGCCTGCTGGTTACTGACCCAACACTCTAACCACTAGGCAACCTGCTGGTTACTGGCCCAACGCTCTAAACACTAGGCTACCTGCTGGTTACTGACCAAACACTCTAACCACTAGGCTACCTGCTGGTTACTGACCCAACGCTCTAACCACTAGGGTACCTGCTGGTTACTGACCCAACACTCTAACCACTAGGCTGCCTGCTGGTTACTGACCCAACACTCTAACCACTAGGCAACCTGCTGGTTACTGGCCCAACGCTCTAAACACTAGGCTACCTGCTGGTTACTGACCAAACACTCTAACCACTAGGCTACCTGCTGGTTACTGACCCAACGCTCTAACCACTAGGGTACCTGCTGGTTACTGACCCAACACTCTAACCACTAGGCTGCCTGCTGGTTACTGACCCAACGCTCTAACCACTAGGCTACCTGCTGGTTACTGACCCAACACTCTAACCACTAGGCTACCTGCTGGTTACTGGCCCAACATTCTAACCACTATGCTACCTGCTGGTTACTGACCCAACCCTCTAACCACTAGGCTACCTGCTGGTTACTAGTCCAACGCTCTAACCACTAGGCTACCTGCTGGTTACTGACCCAACGCTCTAACCACTAGAATACCTGCTGGTTACTGGCCCAACACTCTAACCACTAGGCTACCTGCTGGTTACTGACCCAACGCTCTAACCACTAGGGTACCTGCTGGTTACTGACCCAACACTCTAACCACTAGGCTACCTGCTGGTTACTGACCCAACGCTCTAACCACTAGGGTACCTGCTGGTTACTGACCCAATACTCTAACCACTAGGCTACCTAAGGGTTACTGACCCAACGCTCTAACCACTAGAATACCTGCTGGTTACTGGCCCAACACTCTAACCACTAGGCTACCTGCTGGTTACTGACCCAACGCTCTAACCACTAGGCTACCTGCTGGTTACTGACCCAACACTCTAACCACTAGGCTACCTGCTGGTTACTGACCCAACGCTCTAAACACTAGGCTACCTGCTGGTTACTGACCAAACACTCTAACCACTAGGCTACCTGCTGGTTACTGACCCAACGCTCTAACCACTAGGGTACCTGCTGGTTACTGACCCAACACTCTAACCACTAGGCTGCCTGCTGGTTACTGACCCAACGCTCTAACCACTAGGCTACCTGCTGGTTACTGACCCAACACTCTAACCACTAGGCTACCTGCTGGTTACTGGCCCAACATTCTAACCACTAGGCTACCTGCTGGTTACTGACCCAACACTCTAACCACTATGCTACCTGCTGGTTACTGACCCAACCCTCTAACCACTAGGCTACCTGCTGGTTACTAGTCCAACGCTCTAACCACTAGGCTACCTGCTGGTTACTGACCCAACGCTCTAACCACTAGAATACCTGCTGGTTACTGGCCCAACACTCTAACCACTAGGCTACCTGCTGGTTACTGACCCAACGCTCTAACCACTAGGGTACCTGCTGGTTACTGACCCAATACTCTAACCACTAGGCTACCTGCTGGTTACTGACCCAACGCTCTAACCACTAGAATACCTGCTGGTTACTGGCCCAACACTCTAACCACTAGGCTACCTGCTGGTTACTGACCCAACGCTCTAACCACTAGGCTACCTGCTGGTTACTGACCCAACACTCTAACCACTAGGCTACCTGCTGGTTACTGACCCAACACTCTAACCACTAGGCTACCTGCTGGTTACTGACCCAACGCTCTAACCACTAGGCTACCTGCTGGTTACTAGTCCAACACTCTAACCACTAGGCTACCTGCTGGTTACTGACCCAACGCTCTAACCACTAGGCTACCTGCTGGTTACTGGCCCAACACTCTAACCACTAGAATACCTGCTGGTTACTGACCCAACACTCTAACCACTAGAATACCTGCTGGTTACTGACCCAACACTCTAACCACTAGAATACCTGCTGGTTACTGACCCAACACTCTAACCACTAGGCTACCTGCTGGTTACTGACCCAACACTCTAACCACTAGAATACCTGCTGGTTACTGACCCAACACTCTAACCACTAGAATACCTGCTGGTTACTGACCCAACACTCTAACCACTAGGCTACCTGCTGGTTACTGACCCAACACTCTAACCACTAGAATACCTGCTGGTTACTGACCCAACACTCTAACCACTAGAATACCTGCTGGTTACTGACCCAACACTCTAACCACTAGGCTGCCTGCTGTTTACTGGCCCAACACTCTAACCACTAGGCTACCTGCTGGTTACTGGCCCAACACTCTAACCACTAGGCTACCTGCTGGTTACTGACCCAACACTCTAACCACTAGGCTACCTGCTGGTTACTGACCCAATACTCTAACCACTAGGCTACCTGCTGGTTACTGACCCAACACTCTAACCACTAGGCTACCTGCTGGTTACTGGCCCAACACTCTAACCACTAGGCTACCTGCTGGTTACTGGCCCAACACTCTAACCACTAGGCTACCTGCTGGTTACTGACCCAACACTCTAACCACTAGGCTACCTGCTGGTTACTGACCCAACACTCTAACCACTAGGCTACCTGCTGGTTACTGACCCAACACTCTAACCACTAGGCTACCTGCTGGTTACTGACCCAACACTCTAACCACTAGGCTACCTGCTGGTTACTGACCCAACACTCTAACCACTAGGCTACCTGCTGGTTACTGACCCAACACTCTAACCACTAGAATACCTGCTGGTTACTGACCCAACACTCTAACCACTAGAATACCTGCTGGTTACTGACCCAACACTCTAACCACTAGGCTGCCTGCTGTTTACTGGCCCAACACTCTAACCACTAGGCTACCTGCTGGTTACTGACCCAACACTCTAACAACTAGGCTACCTGCTGGTTACTGACCCAATACTTTAACCACTAGGCTACCTGCTGGTTACTGACCCAATACTCTAACCACTAGGCTACCTGCTGGTTACTGACCCAACATTCTAACCACTAGGCTACCTGCTGGTTACTGACCCAACACTCTAACCACTAGGCTACCTGCTGGTTACTGACCCAACATTCTAACCACTAGGCTACCTGCTGGTTACTGACCCAACACTCTAACCACTAGGCTACCTGCTGGTTACTGACCCAACACTCTAACCACTAGGCTACCTGCTGGTTACTGACCCAACACTCTAACCACTAGAATACCAGCTGGTTACTGACCCAACATTCTAACCACTAGAATACCAGCTGGTTACTGACCCAACACTCTAACCACTAGAATACCTGCTGGTTACTGACCCAACGCTCTAACCACTAGGCTACCTGCCACCCCAAATATACATGTTTAGTTGAAGAAAACCTGACGGGGTTGTGACAGGTTTTACCACACCTACAGCCTACATAGTTTACAGCATGTGAAAACAACAGTGGTTTTATAAGAAACTTCCGCAGTGGGGCAGTAAAGACGTAAGGGGTCAGTCAATGGGTCTAATAGGTCCCCCTATCCAGTACTGCTGGTCAGAGACTAGGGGGAGAGAGAGGGAGGGAGGGAGGGAGGGAGGGAGGGAGGGAGGGAGACTGGGAGGAGAGAGTAGGAGGGAGACTGGGGGGAGAGAGAGGGAGGGAGGGAGAGTGGGGGGGTGGGAGGGAGGGAGGGAGACCGGGGGGAGAGGGAGGGAGGGAGGGAGACTGGGGGGAGAGAGAGGGAGGGAGGGAGGGAGGGAGGGAGGGAGGGAGGGAGGGAGGGAGGGAGGGAGGGAGACTGGGGGGAGAGAGAGGTGGGGGGGAGGAAGGGAGGGAGGGAGACTGGGGGGAGAGAGAGGGAGGGAGGGAGAGTGGGGGGAGAGAGAGGGAGGGAGGGAGAGTGGGGGGAGAGGAAGGGAGGGAAAAATAGATAGATAGAGTGTTGCTGATTACTAGGACTTTGGAGAGAGTCTGGCATAGTGAGGTTGAGGTTTTACAGGCAGTTTAACACTGCTGAGAACCTTTTCTATTAATGGAACTGAAGGACTGCTGTTCGTACCCAGATACTGACCTCGTCCTCCTGGTGAGGTGTTTACCAGATGGCCTTCCTCCTTCACTTCTCTCTCTCTCTCTCTCTCTCTCTCTCTCTCTCTCTCTCTCTCTCAATTAGAAAAAACTGACTGGATGCATCAGCAAAGACGAGGTATTCTCTTATATATCCCACCCTCCCCTGAGGGTCATAGAGATATACAGTATGATTATGAGGAATGTAAAGCAGCCTAATAGATATACAGTATGATTATGGGAAATGTAAAGGGTCATAGAGATATACAGTATGATTATGGGGAATGTAAAGCAGACTAATAGATATACAGCATGATTATGGGGAATGTAAAGCAGATTAATAGATATACAGTATGATTATGGGGAATGTAAAGCAGACTAATAGATATACAGTATGATTATGGGGAATGTAAAGCAGACTAATAGATATACAGTATGATTATGGGGAATGTAAAGCAGCCTAATAGCAGGGCTAAGTTTTAAAGGAGCCATACACACAGGGGGTCTCTTCACTACTCATTAACACATTGATAACATCCCAAATGGAACCCTAATCCCTATGTAGTGCACCATAGGGCTCTGGTCAAACGTAGTGCACTGTATTAGGGAATATGTTGCCATTTGGGGTCATAGGTAGTGTTCTATATAGGGAATAGGGTGCCATTTGGGGTCATAGGTAGTGCACTATATAGGGAATAGGGTGCCATTTGGGGTCATAGGTAGTGTACTATATAGGGAATAGGGTGCCATTGGGGTCATAGGTAGTGTACTATATAGGGAATAGGGTGCCATTTGGGGTCATAGGTAGTGCACTATATAGGGAATAGGGTGCCATTTGGGGTCATAGGTAGTGTACTATATAGGGAATAGGGTGCCATTTGGGGTCATAGGTAGTGCACTATATAGGGAATAGGGTGCCATTTGGGGTCATAGGTAGTGCACTATACAGGGAATAGGGTGCCATTTGGGGTAAAGAAAAAAATAGAGCACTATATAGGGAATACGATCCAATTTGGGACACAGTAGTTGACAACGTCCCAGTTCCTCAGGTGATTTACGCGGATCCTTTACTACAGAAGCCCATACTGTATATAGAGCTGTCTACGTGTCCCTAAACCAACAGTGAGTTGCTACTGAAAGGTTCAAGGTGAGGCAACACATAGTTCAGGTATGTACCGTAACATCTAAGGACAGTCCACTAAAAGCCTTTTAAAGGAAGCCCTTCGATGCTAACAGTTTGTTCCTGGCGGTGAGTGACATCACACTGAGTTTGTGTATTGGTTTGGGTGAGCTTGGGTGGTATCACATGTCCCCTCTAGGGCAAACGCTGACGTGGACGTCCACAAAAAAGCTAGCCATTAGCTAAGATCTTGTCAGTTTGCTAAAACCTCACAAGATGTAGAGAACGTGCCACCCATACCGAGAGAAGAGTCAACCTAGGACATGACCTAACAGAATCTACATCACATAAGAAGCATGCGTCCCAAACGGCACCCTATTCCCTATATATATAGTGCACTACTTTAGACCAGAGCCCTATGGGACCCTATTCCCTATATAGTGCACTACTTTAGACCAGAGCCCTATGGGACCCTATTCCCTATATAGTGCACTACTTTAGACCAGAGCCCAATGGGACCCTATTCCCTATATAGTGCACTACATTTGACCGGAGCCCTGGCTAAAAGTAGTGGACTAAATATGGAATAGGATGCCATTTGGGAAGCACAGTGTCTCTGAACCTCTTATCTTATAAGACCCAGTCTAAATTGCGAAAGTATCATTATTTAGCTAATAAGGGGGGGCACATGTGAAAATAATGGGCCGGGTGTGTTAGAAATTCCCGGGCCGATATCTGGTCCCAGTCCGCCCTTTATGTCACCCCAAAAAAGACGATATAAAATAGATCATTTTCTATGTAAAATTTGAACAATTGTGTAATTTAATACTAAAACAATTGCTCAGAGAAAAAAATCTCAAAAAGATGGGGGTGGAAATGATTGTAATTCCTGTTTTCAATATTCCAGTACCCTCCACTTGCGAGGATAACAACACTGACTCTTTTTCTAAAATGTTTTATGAGATTGGAGAACACATTGGGAGGGATTTTAGACCGTTCCCCCATACAGAATCTTTCCAGATCCTTGATATCCTTCATCTGTTCTTATTGACTGGCCCTCTTCAATTCAAACCACAGGTTTTTAATGGGGTTCAAGTCCAGAGACTGAGATGGCCATTGTAAAATGTTGATTTTGTGGTCAACCATTTCTTTGTTGATTTTGGGGTTATTGTCTTTATTGTCTTGCTGGATGATCCTCTTGTGGCCAAGTGTCTAATGGCAGAGGCAACCAGGTTTTGGGTTAAAATGTCCTGGTACTTCGTAAAGTTCATGATGCCGTTGACCTTTAAAAAATAAAAATAAAAACGTATTAAACAAGGCAAGCCAGTTAAGAACAAACTCTTATTTGTTCTTAACTGGCCGACCCCAGACAACGTTGGGACAATTGTGCGCCGCCC
Organism: Oncorhynchus mykiss; assembly: GCF_013265735.2. NCBI lineage: Eukaryota > Metazoa > Chordata > Actinopteri > Salmoniformes > Salmonidae > Oncorhynchus > Oncorhynchus mykiss. Next base: position 86,361,875 of record NC_048572.1, on the reverse strand, counting down.
TGTAGGACTCCCAATCACAGCCAGATGTGACACAGCCTGGATTCAAACCAGGAACTGAAGTGACACCTCTTGTACTGAGATACAGCGTCTTAGACCACTGCATCACTTAGGACCTTTGACAAAGGGTTCTAGAACCAGTGGAAGCAACATACCATCAAAGCTTCCCCACCGTATTGTACAGTAAAAGGATGAGGTATTTTCAGCATATGCATTGTTCCCACCACTGGTGTGCGTGACCAAAGACCTCTTATATCTTAATGTCATGTGACCACAGCATCGCTTCCAATCCAAGTGCCAACGCCGTTTAGCAAACGCCAGGCGGTGCTGTGGTCAAATGACGTGAAAATAGAGCTCTATGGTCACGCAAACCAATGGTGAGGTTTGGCCTTTCGGGAGAGAGAAGAAAAAAAAATATATATATATATATATGTAGAAATGGGCTCTGGTCAAAATTAGATCTATCTTTGACAAATTACAGGAGTGGCAAGGACTGGAATGTAATAGTTAAACAGAGACGGAAACCAAGCTAACTGCGTTTCAAATGGTGCCCTCATTTAAACCCGTGTCTCCAAATAGAACGTAGATAAAACAGGCTATTAGGACAAGAATTCATAGCTCACTGGTTTAATGATGATTATCAACAGCATTCTCAGTCAAATTGGATCCATTGGTGCCTCCCGGGTGGCGCAGTGGTCTAGGGCGCTGCATCGCAGTGTGCCACCGGAGACCCTGGGTATCGAGCCCAGGCTTTGTGGCAGCCGGCCGCGACTTTGTTAAGGTCCTAAGTGGTGCAGTGGTCTAAGACACTGCATCTCAGTACAAGAGGTGTCACTACAGTTCCTGGTTCAAATCCAGGCTGTATCACATCTGGCCGAGATTGGGTGTCCTACAGGGTGACGCATCATTGGCCTAGTGTTGTCCAGGTTAGGGAGGGTTTGCCCGGTAGGGATATCCTTGTCTCATCGCACACTAGTGACTCCTGTGCCGGGTGCAGTGCGCGCTAACCAGGTCGCCAGGTGCACAGTGTTTCCTCCGACACATTGGTGCGGCTGGCTTCCGGGTTGACAGTGGAAGAATAGGTCTAATGGTTTGGTCCCAAATCTCACTCAAAGAAAGAATTTGATATGCAATATTCTGACTGAACCTTTAGTGATGATGAAAAAACGAGGTTAATCTCAGAGTGTTTGATCCATTGACAGTAGAACTGTCATAAGTTTGACCGCAGTCTTTATAGGTAGAAAGACATAGAAATAGGTTCACCGGACGTGCTACTTGTCCCAGACCTGCTGTTTTCAACTCTTTAGACAGTAGGAGTGGCAGAGATCCTCTGAATGATCGGCCAACTGACATTTACTCCTGATGTGCTGATCTGTTGCACACTCTACAACCATTGTTGGTTGCTGTTTGGGGTTTTAGGCTGCACTTTGAGATATCAGCTGATTTATACACTGTACATTTGTCATGAATAAAATGCAGAAACAAAGAGCACCACATATTGGTCATTGGTCTCTGTTCCTAAATAAATACATTTGATTCGATTTTTGATTTGATTTGATTTAAATAGAAGGGAATTGAATACACAGTCTGATGGGGCTCTCCGAGTGTTGGATTCATTGACAAAGTAACAGGAAGATGGTCTGATTCAATTCGGGCTCTACCTCCCTCCTTTTCTCTCTGTGGGAAAAGTGTTTTACAGGGCTTAATAATGAAGCCTTTGTTATAAAGCCCTGATGTATCTCTGAGTCACTCTTAAGACACCATACAATGAAACCATTGGAGACTAGGCCAAAAATGCACTGACGCAGGAATAACACACTCTACGGATGGAAGAAGTTTAGAAATGAAATAACTATTCTAGAAATCATTCAATTCTATTGTTCTAGAAATCATTCTGTTCTAGAAGTCATTAAATTCTATTGTTCTAGAAATCATTCTGTTCTAGAAGACATTCAATTCTATTATTCTAGAAATCATTCTGTTCTAGAAGTCATTCAATTCTATTGTTCTAGAAATCATTCTGTTCTAGAAGACATTCTAATTCCCCTTTCAGATTCAAGCAGTGGTGAACCATGTAAACTCTCTACAGCCTTACGGATTTGAACCGTCGTAAAGAACCTCTCTCTGCATCAAAAGGGGAGTTGTCTGGTTAGAAAGACAGTCGTTTGAACAGAAGCCGAGATGAGAATGATTCTTACTGGACAGACATTTCTCGAAGACCATTTCCCCCACACCTGTTCAGAGGGGTTAACAACAACAAAAAAACACATTTTTATCACCAAAAAAAAAGAATATCACTGTCTACAATTTTCATCATATTATAATTTCATCTCCCTAGCAACATCTGGCCTGTGTTGAAAGGATGTGCTGATGTTGCCGTTTCCTGTTCCTGCTTGGTGGCCAGGTGGGGGTCCTGGGGGGGGGCGGTGCTAGTCAACTTGCTGAACACATTAGGAGGCCTTGCACCACTTGTTATAGCCACACGTCTCTATTTCTCCCTCTTCCTTTCTCTCTTTCTCTCTCTTGCTCTCGCTCTCTTTCTCTCTCTCTCTCTGCCTCTCTGTCTCTCTACTTCTCTCTCTGTCTCTTTCTCTCTCTCTCTGTCTCTCTCTCTCTCTTTCTCCCTCTTTTCTGTCTCTTTTTCTCTCAACCCCCCCCGCAAAACCAGATCAACCCACAAACAGACTCCTACAGTACTCACCATACTTTAACCCACAAACAGAGTCCTACAGTACTCACTGTACTGTAACCCACAAACAGACTCCTACAGTAGCCACTGTACTTTAACCCACAAACAGAGTCCTACAGTACTCACTGTACTGTAACCCACAAACAGACTCCTACAGTAGCCACTGTACTTTAACCCACAAACAGACTCCTACAGTACTCACTGTACTGTAACCCACAAACAGACTCCTACAGTACTCACTGTACTGTAACCCACAAACAGACTCCTACAGTACTCACTGTACTGTAACCCACAAACAGACTCCTACAGTACTCACTGTACTGTAACCCACAAACAGAGTCCTACAGTAGCCACTGTACTTTAACCCACAGAACAAATAAAAGTCAATTTACGAGGTAACTTCACAACAAGTTAAAATTCTCTCCCTTTGAGAAAATATCCCGTAAAACCCCAAAGTAGTCTCTCCGGCTTGTCTGTATTGTCCCAAGTACTGAGCTAATGGGGCGGCAGTTGGGCCAGTAACCAACCGAAAGGTCGCTGGTTCGAATCCCCGAGCCGGGCAAAGCTAAAAAAAAATCTGTTGTTTTGCCCTTGAGCAAGGCAGTTGACCCCCAAACACTCCCCTTCACCCCCCCCCCCTTCACCCCCCCCTTCACCCCCCCCCTTCACCCCCCCCCCCCTCCCCTTCACCCCCCCCCCCCCTCCCCTTCACCCCCCCCCCTCCCCTTCACCCCTCAGAGGGGTTAAATGCGGAACACACATTTCGGTTGAATGCGTTCAGTTGTGCAACTGAAGAAAAGAAAAGAATGATGCTGGACCAAAGGCCTCTCTGTGAGCTGCTGCAGTCCTGCATACCTCCAGGCCTTATTTATTCCAGATGTGTTGAGTTGGCCTGGAATCGCCTCCCCTCCGTTCTTCCTCCTTTCCTTCCAAACCACCTCCACACAGAAGCGCTCCAAAAAAAAAAAAAAGAAACAGGCAATATCCCAAAACCATTAAAGCCTCAGTAAAAAACCGTGCAGGGCCTTTGAAAAGCAGCACATCTTTCAGAGGAGGTGGTAGAAACCTAAGTGTGACTAGTTTGAGACATCTTGAATAGAGCCATCGCTACCTATCATTCCACCCCCTTATACAGAATTCTAAACCACATTCTATATAATTGATAAAGGACAGATACCCCACTACAGAAGTTTTTTTTTTAAAAGAAGGGATTTGTCAACAGTGTTACAAGTCCCAGTCCCCATAGCAGTTATAGGATATCCACTAGAACATCGCGTCATAGACATGCTGTCTTGTCTAAACTAACAGTTCTCACACCTCTGAACGCCAGTCCTCTACCTGCCTGTCTCCCGTCAGGCCGTCTTGATATACCGTCTGTCTGAGTCCCAAATAGCACCCAATTCCCGATATAATAACGCTACTTTTGACCACAGCTCTAGGGAATAGGCTGCCATTTGGAATACACATCTGGTCTCTGAGACGTTTGACACAAGCTGTTTACCACAGCAGCAACACAGCTCTCAAACTAACCCGAACAGAAGGGAAAAACCATTGACTCTTGTCTTCGGTTGTTTCTTTGGGACACTTTCAGTGTTGGATTGCTCAGGGTTAAAATACAATTTGGATGAAGCCATAAAGGTAATGTCTCCTCTTTACGGTATTAAAACAAAACGGAATTAAAGCACATTCTGGAAGCATCTATATTACATACTCTTTTCCATGATGCTTTCCTACAAAAGAGGGGTGCGCTCTACCTTTTGTGATTAACTTCTAAATTCCTACATTTTGGCCTTTAGGCTCTGTGGCTTTTTGGGCTCTTTGGGTTGGTGTATCTAACGTGTTGGGGTGTAGGCTATACGTCTCTGTGCTGTTTCTTGTCACCACCATCTATCCAGAGTTGGCAGCATAAGTGACAATTACAGTGTCCTGGAAAGCCTGTAAATGTTTGCTAGTCACATCATGTAATTCTGGTCTGTTTAAACATCACACAGAGGAGGAGGAGGAGGAGGAGGAGAGATGGGCGATGAAGGACAAGCCATGCCTGTGTGGTAGTGAGATATTCCATTATGGATGGGTATCTAGTTCAACAGGCTATCTGGAATATTGTCAAATGGGATTGTGAGGGGTGGGTGGAGGTTTAGGGGGAGGGGTGGGTGGGTCGAGTTTTAGGGGGAGGGGCAGGTGGGCGGAGGTTGAGGGGTGGGTGGGTCATGGTTTAGGGAGAGGGGTGGAGGTTTAGGGGGAGGGGCAGGTGGAGGTTTAGGGGGAGGGGCGGGTAGGTGGAGGTCAACAGGGAGGGGTGGAGGTTAAGGGGGAGGGAAGAGTGGAGGTTTAGGGGGAGAGGTGGATGGGTGGAGGTTTAGGGGGAGCGACGGGTGAGGATTAGTGTGAGGGGCGGGGAGAGGTTCAGGGGGAGGCGTGGGCAGGTGGAGTTTTAGGGGGAGGGATGGGTGGAGGTTTAGGGGGAGGGGTGGCTGGGTGGAGGTTTAGGGGGAGGGGTGGGTGGAGGTTTAGGGGGAGGGGCAGGTGGAGGTTTAGGGGGAGGGGCGGGTGGGTGGAGGTTGAGGGGGAGGGGTGGGTGGGTTATGGTTTAGGGAGAGGGGTGGAGTTTTAGGGGGAGGGGCAGGTGGACGTTTAGGGGGAAGGGCGGGTAGGTGGAGGTCAACAGGGAGGGGTGGAGGTTAAGGGGGAGGGAAGAGTGAAGGTTTAGGGGGAGAGGTGGATGGGCGGCGGTTTAGGGGGAGCGACGGGTGAGGATTAGTGTGAGAGGCGGGGAGAGGTTCAGGGGGAGGCGTGGGCAGGTGGAGTTTTAGGGGGAGGGATGGGAGGAGGTTTAGGCGGAGGGGTGGCTGGGTGGAGGTTTAGAGGGAGGGGTGGGTGGAGGATTAGAGGGAGGGGTGGGTGGACAGGACACTCCAAACACTGAAACTCTCCAGACATAAAGAAAAGCAGTCTGGGTCGTGGAAGTTGGGGGGCACCAATTCATAGATCAGCTGACATCACAGACTGACGTCTCACCCAAGATGGCTCGCTTTGTAAAGGGGCTTTTCTGGACCACTGCTGAGACGTAGGGCTTTACTAGGGCTTTACTAGGGCTTTTACAGTCGCACAAATCATCACCCAGGTGGGTGCTACATTTCAGTAGTGGGCGATCCAGTCTACCTACGGAGGAGGAGGAGGAGGAGCTATAAACATCGATGACGATGAGGTGCCCGATGAAGAGATATGTGACTTGTCTGTCAGATGTTTCAACCTCCTTCCTCATAAGATACTAACCTTCAGAACTGCCTATAATCTAAAGCTGTGATCCACCATCATCCAGGAACTGTGGGAAGTGAAGACTATATAGTGGTCAGCAGTAGGAAACACAGTTTCTCCATTCTGCCCTGGTTACCAATAAGCCCAATAAGTCTCCACTCTGCCCTGGTTACCACTAAGCCCAATAAGTCTCCACTCTACCCTGGTTACCACTAAGCCCAATAACTCTCCACTCTGCCCTGGTTACCACTAAGCCCAATACCTCTCCACTCTGCCCTGGTTACCACTAAGCCCAATGAGTCTCCACTCTACCCTGGTAACCACTAAGCCCAATAACTCTCCACTCTTCCCTAGTTACCACTAAGCCCAATAACTATCCATTCTACCCTGGTTACCACTAAGCCCAATAACTCTCCACTCTACCCTGGTTACCACTAAGCCCAATAACTATCCACTCTACCCTGGTTACCACTAAGCCCAATAACTATCCACTCTACCCTGGTTACCACTAAGCCCAATAACTATCCACTCTTCCCTGGTTACCACTAAGCCCAATAACTATCTACTATACCCTGGTTACCACTAAGCCCAATAACTATCCACTCTACCCTGGTTACCACTAAGCCCAATAACTATCCACTCTACCCTGGTTACCACTAAGCCCAATAACTATCCACTCTTCCCTGGTTACCACTAAGCCCAATAACTCTCCACTCTACCCTGGTTACCACTAAGCACAATAACTCTCCACTCTACCCTGGTTACCACTAAGCCCAATAACTATCTACTCTACCCTGGTTACCACTAAGCCCAATAACTCTCCACTCTACCCTGGTTACCACTAAGCCCAATAACTATCCACTCTTCCCTGGTTACCACTAAGCCCAATAACTATCCACTCTACCCTGGTTACCACTAAGCCCAATAACTCTCCACTCTACCCTGGTTACCACTAAGCACAATAACTCTCCACTCTACCCTGGTTACCACTAAGCCCAATAACTATCTACTCTACCCTGGTTACCACTAAGCCCAATAACTCTCCACTCTACCCTGGTTACCACTAAGCCCAATAACTATCCACTCTTCCCTGGTTACCACTAAGCCCAATAACTATCCACTCTACCCTGGTTACCACTAAGCCCAATAACTCTCCACTCTACCCTGGTTACCACTAAGCCCAATAACTATCCACTCTACCCTGGTTACCACTAAGCCCAATAACTATCCACTCTACCCTGGTTACCACTAAGCCCAATAACTCTCCACTCTACCCTGGTTACCACTAAGCCCAATAACTCTCCACTCTACCCTGGTAACCACTAAGCCCAATAACTATCCACTCTACCCTGGTTACCACTAAGCCCAATAACTCTCCACTCTACCCTGGTTACCACTAAGCCCAATAACTATCCACTCTACCCTGGTTACCACTAAGCCCAATAACTATCCACTCTACCCTGGTTACCACTAAGCCCAATAACTATCCACTCTACCCTGGTTACCACTAAGCCCAATAAGGGGCGTTGATGGAGAGTTCTCTCCTCTGCCAGATCGCTACATTTGTTTTGTTAAATAGTTTTTTGTTGTTGTTTATTTTGTTTTTAAAGAGACTTTGAGATTCTACTTGTAACGAAAATCACAATATAAAATAATGATATTATTATTAAAATACTTTGCACTCTCTCATCTAAATCATTTATCCATGGTTCTGCAGTTGATATTGACTTGCTACCTTAGCTCACAACATCAAAGTAAAGAAAACAGAATCAACACATATATAACATCAGAAACACACCCAATATGAATGTCATAATATCCACAATCAAGAGAAATAAGCAATCATCTTGATCCAGATATAGGCTAATTTAAAGGGGGTGAAGAGGGGGGGGGGGGCTCTTTCCATCTACGCCCCTTGTTGGGCTTAGTGGTAACCAGGGAAGAGTGGAGTTATTGGGCTTAGTGGTTACCAGGGTAGAGTGGAGAAACTGTGTTTCCTACTGCTGGTCACTATATGGTCTTCCCTCCCACATTATAGAGAGAGCATCGCCTCACGGGCTACAGTACTACCTATACCCAGCAGCATAGTATATTATGGAACAACAGTGCCTCATACCGTTTGTGTTGAGAGTCTATGAATCATTTAAAAATATTCTGAAACCAAATAGGAAAATACCTCCAAAGAATAGGCAAAAGGGCTGAACTGCTAAAGAATGCTAAACGCACATCGGGGATGTCACGGTGGCATAGCTTATTATTGACATATGTCAATAGTTTGGAGGAGAGCAGTTAAAATGTATAAACATCTTATTAGCCATAACGGTCAGATCATTATTGTGTAACATCAATTGATTTCACGTTTCAAAACGAGCATATAGTTCCACTTAATAATGAATGTGTGGAAGGTTATCCTACCTTAGTCTCAGTTTTAATAAACCACCGGGCACCTATGGCTGCTGTACAGTCAGCCAAACTCTCTAAACTCACGCGTAAAAAGTCGTTGCCTTCCCTATTACGCGGTTCCATTGAAGATAGCTGGGATAGCCATATCAATACTCTGACGTTACCTATCACAACAACCCAAAACGCGCAGCTCTCCAGTGGCTACACGATTTTATAGCCAAGGTGTGAGAATGCTACCTCAACCATATATGGAATCCTTCTCCCGATAGCCGTGTCCACACACACCTAGCGGACCACGGGGGCAAACAAAGCCCATTTGTCTGGCTAAACCCTTTAAAACATTCGCCGGAGAGCGTCCTGGGCGCACTTTTAGTTGCGTAGTGTACTACCACAACAGCATGACACGTACAGAACCGCGGGCGAAACGTTATTTTTTGGGGGGAATCACGCTGCGATCTGGAGACGAGACGACAGCACCTGTGTGAATGCTGCTGGGGTTTACCGCGGACGGGATGCAAAAGGCTTGGAAGTAGCCTACCTGGTGGATTTCAAATCGCTATTTAGGTTAAGGATAACGGAAATGGGTGGCATTGGCATTATTTGGAACATTCTTATATTCGATCATGGATACGCACGTGGTGACACATAAGTCATGCATTTTAGACAATGTCATGATATTAGTTAGCTCAATTTTTCTTTCAGTTGGCTGTCAACCTCAGAAGCACAGCGCAGTGATTGTGGAAGTGGCCCTATAGATGCGCTCTCATCACTTGATAAGTCAAACCTTGGGGGGTGGCAAGGATGCCCCCGTCTGTCCCCAAGAAACACCAGGGAGAGTTTGCCATGTGAACGGTTCAGAAACGCGTTCTCCAACGATAGTTCCTTACCTGCTTTGACATTGACGGCTTGCAGAAGGAAAGTGATAGTGACGATGGTGATTAGAGTGGGGTCCCACAGCCACCTTTTCGTTTTCCACCTTGTGGACCATCTTTTCATCTCCATTGTCACTCACTCAGCTACTCAAAGCTCCTAAAGAAAAAAAAACGGGCGACTATTCAGTACAAAATGTAGGTCCTTTTCCTTCCACAAATACAGAAAAAGGACGGAGTTGTTGTTGGTAATTTCAGTTACTACAACAAAGCCATAAGTGCAAAACAGTACTGTTTTTTCTTTAGAGCCAAACTGGGCCCTCCTGCTCCTCTCTCCCTCAGCCCCAGCCCTTAGACTGAAGGTGTTTGGGCTTTTAGGAAAAAAACGGAGACCATTCGATTCCCCGAGAGCCGGGCGTGGGAGGGGGGGTACGGCAGCAGGAAACTGACAGTTGGAAAATGTTCCATTTAGCGAATCACGGGCTGGAAAGTTGTCTTCAATCCCGCCCATAAACTGTCAAGTCAAGACTGGCCAGAGGTCCTTGGTTACAGCAGGCGTCAGGAGTCGCATCATTTATTCTTCAGATATCATATTGTCATATGGAGAGAGAGAGACGGGGAGACACTGATGCGTAACAACGCCATAATAACGCAATGGGCTATCTAGAGTCAGATAACATATCATTTCTACCTTCCCCTGGTGCTATTGGGCTTTCTTTATAATCTAATTAAATCAAATACATTTTTATGGCAGTAATCTAAGTAAATAGCCTAATTAGAAAAATACATTATTTAACCAAAACTATAGAATATTCTAAATGATGACTTTAATCATAATAGTTTTAATAGTCATCACCTGATTGTAGACAAAGGATGAAGCTCTACTTAAAATGTATAGCTGGAGCGTTTTTGGCTGCTAATGAATTTTAAACCTGAGGGGTGGAGAATCATCAGTTATTCCAGAAATATATTGAATCCATGAGAAATTAGAAAACAAATGAAAAGGCTAAATACCCAACAAGATGCCCAAACTGGGATACGGAAAGCTTTATTAGTCCAAATGAAAATGTTTTCCAGATTGTAAAAGATTTCTATCAAAGACACCTTCTTTTCAAATAAATACACTTTGGGAAGCAAGCTGAGTAGAAGGCTGAAAATAGTTATTTCAAAAAACAGCATTGGAACAGAGAGTGGAGACAGGTGGTAGTTATAGAACACTGGAACAGAGAGTGGAGACAGGTGGTAGTTATAGAACACTGGAACAGAGAGTGGAGACAGGTGGTAGTTATAGAACACTGGAACAGAGAGAGGAGACAGCTGGTAGTTATAGAACACTGGAACAGAGAGTGGAGACAGGTGGTAGTTATAGAACACTGGAACAGAGAGTGGAGACAGGTGGTAGTTATAGAACACTGGAACAGAGAGTGGAGACAGCTGGTAGTTATAGAACACTGGAACAGAGAGTGGAGACAGGTGGTAGTTATAGAACACTGGAACAGAGAGTGGAGACAGCTGGTAGTTATAGAACACTGGAACAGAGAGTGGAGACAGGTGGTAGTTATAGAACACTGGAACAGAGAGTGGAGACAGGTGGTAGTTATAGAACACTGGAACAGAGAGTGGAGACAGCTGGTAGTTATAGAACACTGGAACAGAGAGTGGAGACAGGTGGTAGTTATAGAACACTGGAACAGAGAGTGGAGACAGCTGGTAGTTATAGAACACTGGAACAGAGAGTGGAGACAGGTGGTAGTTATAGAACACTGGAACAGAGCTCCCACTCTCCCTCTCTGTCGCTCGAGGGCGCCAGGCTGACTTTCATTAAGCACAGCTGTCACCATCATTACGCGCATCAGCGCTCATTGGACTCACCAGGACTCCTGCACGTTTTGCTTGTCTTCCCTGTACATCCCTGTTTCCTCTGTTTCCTCCACGTGTCAGCATTATTGTCGTTTCCGTTTCCCCTGTCCAGACGCTGTCCCTATTCTGATCCTGTCCGTGGATATCGCATGTTCACTCCCTGTACCTGCTTCTCGTCTCCAGCCTCGATCCTTACAGGAACACAGGGTGTAAACACAGGTGTTAGCTATAGAACACTGTGTGTGTTCCAAATGACACCCTATTCCCTACAGTGATTTGTCCATAGGGATCTGGCCAATAGTAGTGCACTATGTAGGGAATAAGTTTACTTTTTGTACGCAGCCCTTGCTCTTGAGTTGGTTTTCCACGGTGTGACATTGAAAGACATATTAACGGTAATAGTGTAATGGTAATAGCTGTTACACATCATCCAAAACAACACTAAAGTCAGGATAGATGAGGAGTTAGTTTGAAATTAGACGTGTTTATTCTGAATTCAGGATAGCTGAGGAGTTAGTCGGAAATTAGACGTGTTTATTCTGAATTCAGGATAGATGAGGATTTAGTTTGAAATTAGACGTGTTTATTCTGAATTCAGGATAGCTGAGGAGTTAGTCGGAAATTAGACGTGTATATTCTGAATTCAGGATAGATGAGGATTTAGTTTGAAATTAGACGTGTTTATTCTGAATTTAGGATAGATGAGGATTTAGTTAGAAATTAGATGTGTTTATTCTGAATTCAGGATAGCTGAGGAGTTAGTTTGAAATTAGACGTGTTTATTCTGAATTCAGGATAGCTGAGGAGTTAGTTTGAAATTAGACGTGTTTACTCTGAATTCAGGATAGCTGAGGAGTTAGTTTGAAATTAGACGTGTTTACTCTGAATTCAGGATAGCTGAGGAGTTAGTTTGAAATTAGACATGTTTATTCTGAATTCAGGATAGATGAGGAGTTAGTTTGAAATTAGACGCGTTTATTCTGAATTCAGGATAGTTGAGGAGTTAGTTTGAAATTAGACATGTTTATTCTGAATTCAGGATAGATGAGGAGTTAGTTTGAAATTAGACGCGTTTATTCTGAATTCAGGATAGATGAGGAGTTAGTTTGAAATTAGACGCGTTTATTCTGAATTCAGGATAGCTGAGGAGTTAGTCGGAAATTAGACGTGTTTATTCTGAATTCAGGATAGTTGAGGAGTTAGTTTGAAATTAGACGTGTTTACTCTGAATTCAGGATAGCTGAGGAGTTAGTTTGAAATTAGACGTGTTTACTCTGAATTCAGGATAGCTGAGGAGTTAGTTTGAAATTAGACGTGTTTACTCTGAATTCAGGATAGCTGAGGAGTTAGTTTGAAATTAGACGTGTTTACTCTGAATTCAGGATAGCTGAGGAGTTAGTCAGAAATAGGATACATGAGTATGGGATGTAGTCATTTAAAAACGGCGGTTTGTCTGTCCTCATTTGTTAAATATTTCCCTCCTGTCCGTAATGATCGCGAGGATCCCCATAGATATGTTCTGTCATGTAAGACACTGTCAATGCATTATGTATTCATTGTGAGTGTATTTTACCAGACCCTATTAGTATCACTGTCAACGCAATGGGCTTGTTTGCCTGAATGGGGAGTTTAGGGGTTAGTAAGTGCCTTGCTCAAGGGCACATTGACAGGAGATGACAACATGGGATATAAAAAAAAAGAAAATATATATTTCTAGACGATTTAAGGTCTGCCTCTAGCCTATCTCCCGCTCATTACAACAGTGTGCCCGATTTGATTCAAACTCTGGTCTGCTGCGCACTTAATTGCCCCATGAGCTAAAAGCTAAAGACTAGGCATTAGCTCCGGGAGCTTACACAAGTCTTCAAGTCTCAGACAAGATCACTTCTCATCACGTGAGCGTTGTTCACCAAACTACCTTACATTGGCAAAGGGCTTGCCCTACATATGTAATTGCATCCAAAATGACACCCTATTCCCTATGTAGTGCACTACTTTTCCATAGTACTTTTGGGGGGTTGATCTGTAGTGTGACGTGGCAGCCAACGCCAATGTTGCCCAGAATGACCTCAGACGGCTAGCTCAGCGATACTGCACAAGATGTTCCTACAACAAGCCCCTATTCCCACTCCTCCTCCTCCTCCTCCTCCTCCTCCTCCTCCTTTTTCTCCCTCTCCTCCTCCTCCTCCTCCTCCTCCTTTTTCTCTCTCTCCTCCTGCCCTCCACCCTCCTCCTTCTCCTCCTCCTCCCTCTCCTCCTGCCCTCCACCCTCATCCTCCTCCTCCTCCCTCGCCTCCCTCCTCCTCCTCCTCCTCCTCCTCTTCCTCCTCCTCCTTTTTCTCCCTCTCCTCCTCCCCCTCCTCCTCCTCCCCCCTCCTCCTCCTG
>NC_048572.1:86315914-86343414 GCF_013265735.2 Oncorhynchus mykiss | reverse complement strand
ACAGTAATCTAAGTACAGTAAACTAAGTACAGTAAAGTAAACTAAGTACAGTAAACTGACTACAGTAAACTAGGTACAGTAAAGTAAACTAAGTACAGTAATCTAAGTACAGTAAACTAAGTACAGTAAAGTAAACTAAGTACAGTAAACTGAGTACAGTAAACTAAGTACAGTAAACTAAGTACAGTAAACTAAGTACAGTACAGTAAACTAAGTACAGTAAAGTAAACTAAGTACAGTAAACTGAGTACAGTAAACTAAGTACAGTAAACTAAGTACAGTAAACTAAGTACAGTAAACTAAGTACAGTAAAGTAAACTAAGTACAGTAAACTAAGTACAGTAAACTAAGTACAGTACAGTAAACTAAGTACAGTAAACTGAGTACAGTAAACTGAGTACAGTAAACTAAGTACGGTAAAGTAAAATACAGTAACGTCAAATGTAGTAGGCGTAGGATAGAGTAAAGTAAAGCAAAGTACAGTAAACACAGTAAATTAATGTAAAGCCGGATATATGTCTGTGATACTCTAAACACCTCAACCACCTGGCTCCTCACAGACGTACAGTCTGGACAGTAGTCAGTCTTCTTTAGCTGTGTGTCACCAGCCCAACCCTCAGCTGGAAAACAGTGAAAACCGCAAGCTGTCTGACAGTCAAATGGGATTCCAATAAGAATAGCGGTGGTGTACACAGTCCACATTGTAAATACACACTTCAATGAAATGAAGTTCGTTTAGTGTAGGTCTGTTTAGTGTGTAGGTATGTTTAGTGTGTAGGTATGTTTAGTGTAGGTCTGTGTAGTGTGTAGGTCTGTTTAGTGTAGGTATGTTTAGTGTGTACGTCTGTTTAGTGTAGGTCTGTATAGTGTGTAGGTCTGTATAGTGTAGGTGTGTGTAGTGTAGGTCTGTTTAGTGTAGGTCTGTGTAGTGTAGGTCTGTTTAGTGTAGGTCTGTTTAGTGTAGGTCTGTTTATTGTAGGTATGTATAGTGTGTAGGTCTGTTTAGTGTAGGTCTGTTTAGTGTGTAGGTCTGTTTAATGTAGGTCTGTTTAGTGTAGGTCTGTGTAGTGTGTAGGTCTGTTTGGTGTAGGTCTGTGTAGTGTGTAGGTCTGTTTGGTGTAGGTCTGTTTAGTGTAGGTCTGTTTAGTGTGTAGGTCTGTTTAGTGTAGGTCTGTTTAGTGTAGGTCTGTGTAGTGTGTAGGTCTGTTTGGTGTAGGTCTGTTTAGTGTAGGTATGTTTAGTGTGTAGGTCTGTTTAGTGTAGGTCTGTTTAGTGTAGGTCTGTTTATTGTAGGTATGTATAGTGTGTAGGTCTGTATAGTGTAGGTCTGTTTAGTGTAGGTCTGTTTAGTGTAGGTCTGTGTAGTGTAGGTCTGTATAGTGTAGGTCTGTGTAGTGTAGGTCTGTTTAGTGTAGGTCTGTATAGTGTGTAGGTCTGTTTAGTGTAGGTCTGTGTAGTGTAGGTCTGTTTAGTGTAGGTCTGTTTAGTGTAGGTCTGTTTATTGTAGGTATGTATAGTGTGTAGGTCTGTTTAGTGTAGGTCTGTTTAGTGTAGGTCTGTTTAGTGTAGGTCTGTTTAGTGTAGGTCTGTGTAGTGTGTAGGTCTGTTTAATGTAGGTCTGTTTAGTGTAGGTCTGTGTAGTGTGTAGGTCTGTTTGGTGTAGGTCTGTTTAGTGTAGGTATGTTTAGTGTGTAGGTCTGTTTAGTGTAGGTCTGTTTAGTGTAGGTCTGTGTAGTGTGTAGGTCTGTTTAGAGTAGGTCTGTTTAGTGTAGGTATGTTTAGTGTGTAGGTCTGTTTAGTGTAGGTCTGTATAGTGTGTAGGTCTGTATAGTGTAGGTGTGTGTAGTGTAGGTCTGTTTAGTGTAGGTCTGTGTAGTGTAGGTCTGTTTAGTGTAGGTCTGTATAGTGTGTAGGTCTGTTTAGTGTAGGTCTGTTTAGTGTAGGTCTGTTTGGTGGACGTCTGTTTAGTGTAGGTCTGTTTAGTGTGTAGGTCTGTTTAGTGTAGGTTTGTATAGTGTAGGTCTGTATAGTGTGTAAGTCTGTATAGTGTAGGTCTGTTTAGTGTAGGTCTGTATAGTGTGTTGGTCTGTATAGTGTAGGTTTGTATAGTGTAGGTCTGTATAGTGTAGGTCTGTATAGTGTGTTGGTCTGTATAGTGTAGGTTTGTATAGTGTGTAAGTCTGTATAGTGTAAGTCTGTTTAGTGTGTAGGTCTGTATAGTGTAGGTCTGTTTAATGTGTAGGTCTGTATAGTGTGTAGGTCTGTATAGTGCATGTCTGTATAGTGTGTAGATCTGTATAGTGTGTAGGTATGTATAGTGTAGGTATGTATTGTGTGTAGGTCTGTGTAGTGTGTAGGTCTGTTTGGTGTAGGTCTGTTTAGAGCAGGTATGTTTAGTGTGTAGGTCTGTATAGTGTGTAGGTCTGTATAGTGTAGGTCTGTATAGTGTGTAGATCTGTATAGTGTGTAGGTATGTATAGTGTAGGTCTGTTTAGTGTGTAGGTCTGTTTAGTGTAGGTCTGTATAGTGTGTAGGTCTGTATAGTGTAGGTCTGTTTAGTGTGTAGGTCTGTATAGTGCGTAGGTCTGTATAGTGTAGGTCTGTATTGTGTATGTCTGTATAGTGTAGGTCTGTATAGTGTAGGTCTGTATAGTGTAGGTCTGTTTAGTGTGTAGGTATGTTTAGTGTAGGTCTGTATAGTGTAGGTCTGTATAGTGTAGGTCTGTATAGTGTAGGTCTGTATAGTGTAGGTCTGTTTAGTGTGTAGGTCTGTTTAGTGTAGGTCTGTATTGTGTATGTCTGTATAGTGTAGGTCTGTATAGTGTAGGTCTGTATAGTGTAGGTCTGTATAGTGTAGGTCTGTTTAGTGTGTAGGTCTGTATAGTGTAGGTCTGTATAGTGTAGGTCTGTATGGTGTAGGTCTGTATAGTGTAGGTCTGTTTAGTGTGTAGGTCTGTATAGTGTAGGTCTGTATAGTGTAGGTCTGTATAGTGTAGGTCTGTTTAGTGTGTAGGTCTGTATAGTGCGTAGGTCTGTATAGTGTAGGTCTGTATAGTGTAGGTCTGTATAGTGTAGGTCTGTATAGTGTAGGTCTGTTTAGTGTGTAGGTCTGTATAGTGTAGGTCTGTTTAGTGTCGGTCTGTATAGTGTAGGTCTGTATAGTGTAGGTCTGTTTAGTGTGTAGGTCTGTTTAGTGTAGGTCTGTTTAGTGTGTAGGTCTGTATAGAGTAGCTCTGTATAGTGTAGGTCTGTTTAGTGTGTAGGTCTGTATAGTGTAGGTCTGTATAGTGTAGGTCTGTATAGTGTAGGTCTGTTTAGTGTGTAGGTCTGTTTAGTGTTCAGATCTCAAGTGTTTTTCTTTGTCTTTTGACTTTTAGGAAAAATAGATGAAAATCTCTGAATCAAATGGTCATGGATTCTTCAGTGGCTCAGACACTCGAGTTCCAGTTCATCATTGAGAACCACAGAAGGAGGATGGAACTGGAAACAGAGATCATGATATCAGAAAACAAAATGGCCATTTTCCAATGGCCTCTCGACCGGACACACTAATAGAGTTTGTCTTTTCCGATGAGTGTTGAAATCATGGATTGTTGGTTAATAGCTGTATAGGAGTTCAATTACATTTTGTTTAGTTTGGAATGTAGTCAAATAAAGTCAAGTTTAAGTCAAGTTACAGTACATCACAAAAACGTGATCTCCCTCCTCTCCTCTGTGTTGAAATCATGGTTGTATGGGAGTTGCTGTGGTCGTAGATTCCATGGATGTTCCTCATTACTAGTCTTTACTGTGGTTTGGGAGGATCTCTTTGTCATCGTTAATAGGCTGTGAGAAAGCTTTTGTTTAGAGAACTCAAGTGAATAACAACTGTTTCTTTACAAGATTCTTGGTGTGTGCACTGCACACGTTTTTTAAATCTTACATCATAGCCTGAACTCTGCCAAAAGAGGATAAAATGACTCATTAAAGAGATTATTCAATCTCACTATGTCATAAATCTGTTTTATGTATTCACAAAAGGCTGCCGTAGTTGATTAATATTCACAAACAAAAACAAGCGCTCAACATCGAAATAAAACTTGTTGGTTTATTGTGTGGGATAATCAATGATTTAAGGATGTATCGATTAACGTGTTGCTATAGAGAGCACCTAAAGTTTTTCCTGATCATGTGGCATGTCTGGCCAGGATAGGGCAAGGTTATTCCTGATCATGTGGCATGTCTGGCCAGGATAGGGCAAGGTTTTTCCTGATCATGTGGCATGTCTGGCCAGGATAGGGCAAGGATTTTCCTGATCATGTGGCATGTCTGGCCAGGATAGGGCAAGGTTTTTCCTGATCATGTGGCATGTCTGGCCAGGATAGGGCAAGGTTTTTCCTGATCATGTGGCATGTCTGGCCAGGATAGGGCAAGGTTTTTCCTGATCATGTGGCATGTCTGGCCAGGATAGGGCAAGATTTTTCCTGATCATGTGGCATGTCTGGCCAGGATAGGGCAAGGTTTTTCCTGATCATGTGGCATGTCTGGCCAGGATAGGGCAAGGTTTTTCCTGATAATGTGGCATGTCTGGCCAGGATAGGGCAAGGTTTTTCCTGATTATGTGGCATGTCTGGCCAGGATAGGGCAAGGTTTTTCCTGATCATGTGGCATGTCTGGCCAGGATAGGGCAAGGTTTTTCCTGATCATGTGGCATGTCTGGCCAGGATAGGGCAAGGTTTTTCCTGATTATGTGGCATGTCTGGCCAGGATAGGGCAAGGTTTTTCCTGATCATGTGGCATGTCTGGCCAGGATAGGGCAAGGTTTTTCCTGATCATGTGGCATGTCTTGCCAGGACAGAGCAAAGTTTTTCCTGATTTTGTGGCATGTCTGCCAGGATAGGGCAAGGTTTTTCCTGATTATGTGGCATGTCTGGCCAGGATAGGACCCAGAGAATTCCTGATCAGGTAAGTGACATTTATTTCTGTAAAAAAAATTATATATATATATATTCACTGCTCAAAAAAATAAAGGGAACACTTAAACAACACAATGTAACTCCAAGTCAATCACACTTCTGTGAAATCAAACTGTCCACTTAGGAAGCAACACTGATTGACAATACATTTCACATGCTGTTGTGCAAATGGAATAGACAACAGGTGGAAATTATAGGCAATTAGCAAGACACCCCCAATAAAGGAGTGGTTCTACAGGTGGGGACCACAGACCACTTCTCAGTTCCCATGCTTCCTGGCTGATGTTTTGGTCACTTTTGAATGCTGGCGGTGCTTTCACTCTAGTGGAAGCATGAGACGGAGTCTACAACCCACACAAGTGGCTCAGGGAGTGCAGCTCATCCAGGATGGGACATCAATGCGAGCTGTGGCAAGAAGGTTTGCTGTGTCTGTCAGCGCAGTGTCCAGAGCATGGAGGCGCTACCAGGAGACGTGGAGGAGGCCGTAGGAGGGCAACAACCCAGCAGCAGGACCGCTACCTCCGCCTTTGTGCAAAGAGGAGCAGGAGGAGCACTGCCAGAGCCCTGCAAAATGACCTCCAGCAAGCCACAAATGGGCATGTGTCTGTTCAAACGGTCAGAAACAGACTCCATGAGGGTGGTATGAGGCCCCGACGTCCACAGGTGGGGGTTGTGCTTACAGCCCAACACCGTGCAGGACGTTTGGCATTTGCCAGAGAACACCAAGGTTGGCAAATTCGCCACTAGCGCCCTGTGCTCTTCACAGATGAAAGCAGGTTCACACTGAGCACATGTGAGAGACGTGACAGTCTGGAGACGACGTGGAGAACGTTCTGCTGCCTGCAACATCCTCCAGCATGACCGATTTGGTGGTGGGTCAGTCATGGTGTGAGGTGGCATTTCTTTGGGGGGCCGCACAGCCCTCCATGTGCTCACCAGAGGTAGCCTGAATGCCATTAGGTACCGAGATGAGATCCTCAGACCCCTTGTGAAACCCTATGCTGGTGCGGTTGGCCCTGGGATCCTCCTAATGCAAGACAATGCTAGACCTCATGTGGCTGGAGTGTGTCAGCAGTTCCTGCAAGAGGAAGGCATTGATGCTCTGGACTGGCCTGCTCGTTCCCCAGACCTGAATCCAATTGAGCACATCTGGGACATCATGTCTCGCTCCATCCACCAACGCCATGTCACACCACAGACTGTCCAGGAGTTGGCGGATGCTTTAGTCCAGGTCTGGGAGGAGATCCCTCAGGAGATCATCCGCCACCTCATCAGGAGCATGCGTTGTAGGGAGGTCATACAGGCACGTGGAGGCTGCACACACTACTGAGCCTCATTTTGAGTTGTTTTAAGGACATTACATCAAAGTTGGATCAGCCTGTAGTGTGGTTTTCCACTTTAATTTTGAGTGCGACTCCAAATCCAGACCTCCATGCATTGATAAATTTGATTTCCATTGATAATTTTTGTGTGATTTTGTTGTCAGCACATTCAACTATGTAAAGAAAAAAGTATTTAATAAGAATATTTCATTCATTCAGATCTAGGATGTGTTATTTTAGTGTTCCCTTTATTTTTTTGAGCAGTGTATATACACAGTTGAAGTCGGAAGTTTACATACACCTTAGGTGAATTTTGTCCCATTCCTCCTGACAGAGCTGGTGTAACTGAGTCAGGTTTGTAGGCCTCTTTGCTCGCACACGCTTTTTCAGTTCTGCCCACAAATTTTCTATAGGATTGAGGTCAGGGCTTTGTGATGGCCACTCCAATACCTTGACTTTGTTGTCCCTAAGCCATTTTGCCACAATTTTGGAAGTATGCTTGGGGTTATTGTCCATTTGGAAGACCCATTTGCGACCAAGCTTTAACTTTAACTGATGTCTTGAGATGTTGCTTCTATAAATCCACATAATTTCCCTCACTCATGATGCCATCTATTTTGTGAAGTGCACCAGTCCCTCCTGCAGCAAAGCACCCCCACAACATGATGCTGCCACCACCTTGCTTCACGGTTGGGATGGTGTTCTTCCGCTTGCAAGCCTCCCACCGTTTTCCTCCAAACATTTTTATTGTCATTATGGACAAACAGTTATATTTTTGTTTCATCAGACCAGAGGACATTTCTCCAAAAAGTACGATCTTTGTCCCCATGTGCAGTTGCAAACCGTAGTCTGGCTTGTTAATGGTGTGTTTGTAGCAGTGGCTTCTTCCTTGCAATGCGGCCTCTATATCCCGGCCTCTATAGATAAGCTACAGGAACTATTTATATGTACCTTGCCCCTATCCCAGCCCCTGTAGGTAAGTTACAGGAACTATTTATATGTACCTTGCCCCTATCCCAGCCCAGCTCATGTAGGTAAGTTACAGGAACTATTTATATGTACCTTGCCCCTACCACAGACCATGTAGGTATGTTACAGGAACTATTGATATGTCCCCATCCCCTATCCCAGCCCCAGCTAATGTAGGTAAGCCATTACTTCTTACTGTCTATAACTCACATCCAACTGTCCCTTTATCATCCTCTGTCCCCTTCCCAGGGAATATCCACAGACTAAACAAGGGGATCTAAGGAAATACTTTTATCCCAGCTAGCCAGCTAACCAGCCACTAGGGTCTGAAGGGGAAGGCAAGACGCCAGGCTGCAGTGCCTTGGAGAAAAGAGAGTGGTCCGGTCCGGCCCGGTCTGGTCTAGTCTAGTCTAGTCTAGTCTGGTCTGGTCCGGTCTGGTCTGGTCCAGCCCGGTCTGGTCTAGTCTAGTCTAGTCTAGTCTAGTCTAGTCTGGTCTGGTCTGGTCCGGTCTGGTCTGGTCTGGTCTGGCCCGGTCTGGTCCGGCCCGGTCTGGTCTAGTCTAGTCTGGTCTGGTCCGGTCTGGTCTGGTCCAGCCCGGTCTGGTCTGGTCTGGTCTGGTCTGGTCTGGTCTGGTCCGGCCCGGTCCGGTCTAGTCTAGTCTGGTCTGGTCTGGTCTGGTCTGGTCTGGTCTGGTCCGGTCTGGTCTGGTCCGGCCCGGTCTGGTCTAGTCTAGTCTAGTCTAGTCTAGTCTAGTCTGGTCTAGTCTGGTCTGGTCTGGTCTGGTCCGGTCTGGTCTGGTCCGGCCCGGTCCGGTCTAGTCTGGTCTAGTCTGGTCTGGTCTGGTCTGGTCTGGTCCGGTCTGGTCTGGTCCGGCCCGGTCTGGTCTAGTCTAGTCTAGTCTAGTCTAGTCTGGTCTAGTCTGGTCTGGTCTGGTCCGGTCTGGTCTGGTCCAGCCCGGTCTGGTCTAGTCTAGTCTAGTCTAGTCTAGTCTGGTCTAGTCTGGTCTGGTCTGGTCCGGTCTGGTCTGGTCCAGTCCGGTCTGGTCTAGTCTAGTCTAGTCTAGTCTGGTCTGGTCTGGTCCGGTCTGGTCTGGTCCAGCCCGGTCTGGTCTAGTCTAGTCTAGTCTGGTCTGGTCCGGTCTGGTCTGGTCTAGTCTGGTCTAGTCTAGTCTAGTCTAGTCTAGTCTGGTCTGGTCTGGTCCGGTCTGGTCTGGTCCAGCCCGGTGCGAGGGAGTCTACTGACCTTTATATTAGGAATATAGATCTGGATTCTAAATTCTAACCTTCAGACTTATTATTTTGCTGCTTTTTCATGTCCTAGAAATTATTTGCAAAACACAGCACTGCAGTTAAGTTAAGTTAAGTTAAGAAAACACTTTTTGCTTGGTAAATATTTCAAGGACTTTTCCTTGTTGCTGTTGGCTTTTGTCAAGAACCTGTTTAAATCGTCTCATCTTTCAAGTTATTGCTAGCTACATTTCAAAATTAATTTCTTATGGTTATATAATGCTACTCTAAACTTTTTCCATTAATTTTGTTCACTTCAATGTAGTATCTTCTACCTCCTCTAAAAGACAAAGAATTCTGTATACAAATATTGTTTGCCTGTTGTTGAAATGCTGGGGACATTGGGGGATGTCACTGTACCTCAAAACAAAAGAGGCAGCAGCCCAAATGGAAACCGTATTGGCCTGGTTCCTCGATATAGTGCCTGTACACTCACAGTGAAACCGTATTGGCCTGGTTCCTCGATATAGTGCCTGTACACTCACAGTGAAACCATATTGGCCTGGTTCCTCGATATAGTGCCTGTACACTCACAGTGAAACCGTATTGGCCTGGTTCCTCGATATAGTGCCTGTACACTCACAGTGAAACCGTATTGGCCTGATTCCTCGATAGTGCCTGTACACTCACAGTGAAACCGTATTGGCCTGATTCCTCGATAGTGCCTGTACACTCACAGTGAAACCGTATTGGCCTGATTCCTCAATAGTGCCTGTACACTCACAGTGAAACCATATTGGCATGATTCCTCAATAGTGCCTGTACACTCACAGTGAAACCATATTGGCCTGGTTCCTCGATAGTGCCTGTACACTCACAGTGAAACCGTATTGGCATGATTCCTCGATAGTGCCTGTACACTCACAGTGAAACCGTATTGGCATGATTCCTCGATAGTGCCTGTACACTCACAGTGAAACCGTATTGGCCTGATTCCTCGATAGTGCCTGTACACTCACAGTGAAACCATATTGGCCTGATTCCTCGATAGTGCCTGTACACTCACAGTGAAACCGTATTGGCCTGATTCCTCAATAGTGCCTGTACACTCACAGTGAAACCATATTGGCATGATTCCTCAATAGTGCCTGTACACTCACAGTGAAACCATATTGGCCTGGTTCCTCGATAGTGCCTGTACACTCACAGTGAAACCGTATTGGCATGATTCCTCGATAGTGCCTGTACACTCACAGTGAAACCGTATTGGCATGATTCCTCGATAGTGCCTGTACACTCACAGTGAAACCGTATTGGCCTGATTCCCCGATAGTGCCTGTACACTCACAGTGAAACCGTATTGGCCTGATTCCTCAATAGTGCCTGTACACTCACAGTGAAACCGTATTGGCCTGATTCCTCGATAGTGCCTGTACACTCACAGTGAAACCGTATTGGCATGATTCCTCGATAGTGCCTGTACACTCACAGTGAAACCGTATTGGCATGGTTCCTCGATAGTGCCTGTACACTCACAGTGAAACCGTATTGGCATGATTCCTCGATAGTGCCTGTACACTCACAGTGAAGAGCAAAGAGACAGTTCTGGCCGGGAGTTTGGAAAAACACATGAAGTAGATTATGTGTACTATAATCATATCACCCTCAATAGGGAGGACAATGGTGGTTGCGTCCTAGATGGCATCCTACTTCTTATATTTTGAATAGGGTACCGTTTGGGACGCATTCAATATGAATGAGCCTGTTTTGTTCTAGTTTCATTGAAGGAATCAGTATTTCTTCCACTACAATATCGTTTCAATGTTTCCACGCTTGAGAAGAGAACGTAAAACCTTAGATCTGTGAGCAATGTTTGAATGTATGATCTTCTAGATGTGTTTAACTCGACGGAGAATGGGTAGTTAAATAGTAACAACTTTACAAGCGGTTTTCTAGACCTACATTTTGATTTCAAAAAAACAATAATAAGTACAAGACCATATTCATTAAGCATCTCAGAGTAGGAGCGCTGATCTGGGATCAGTTTTGACTTTTAGATTCTAATGAATAAGATAAAACTCTGGCATTCTTGATACATACAAAACAGTACTCTTACTCTCTCACTCTGACATTCTTGATACATACAGTAACTCTTGCTCTCTAACTCTCCATTTGAGTATTTTTTTAGCCCAGGAATACCAGGATATCTATAGAGATTGATGGGCTGGTTTCCAGAACCAACAATTTACTTCTGGAATGTAGTTTCCACCACGCTATCTATAACATTTATAGGTAGTCTCCACCCTGCTTGTCTGCATTGCCTTTACATTACAGTAGACATCCCTCTTCACAGAGCCCTCTGACAAACCGATCACCAGCTTTCAGTATAAAAGTAGGAAGAGGGGGGGAGGGGGGGGGGGGTCGCATGGGCTTTCCATTAGTATAAGCAATGTCAGTACAGTAGAAAATAGTGAATTATCTCAACGATGAAAAACTCAATGTCTACATCCCAAATGACACGCTATTCCCTCTGTAGCGCACTACTTTTCACCAGAGCCCTGTGGGCACTATATAGGGAATAGGGTGCTATTTGGCATGCACTCAATGCCTGAAAGGCTATTGGAGACACTAGCCACCCAAGGTACGTATACTGCACATACCACAGATCACAGACCAACTCTCTGTCTGTGAATGACATGAATGTTTCAAACGTTGCTGTCCTATTCTATGAATACATACAGTGTTTTGTACATATCACCTGGTTGCAAGCTCCTCCTATCTGAAGGATTCAGAACATCTTCACCTCCTTGTTTCAGTTCTACATCTGTTAGGCTAGACCTCACTCTGGACGTGTGCCCCAATAACCTCCCCTGTCTCCTGAAGTGTGCACTTGATCAATGCTCTTAATGCATTTAAAAGTCACTGATGTGATCTTCCTGTCTGGGTTGGCGCCCCCCTATACTCGGCCTTGTCTCAGGATGGTAAGTTGGTGGTTGAAGATATCCCTCTAATGGTGTGGGGGCTGTGCTTTGGAAAAGTGGGTGGGGTTATATCCTTCCTGTTTGGCCCAGTCCGGGGATATCATTGGATGGGGCCACAGTGTCTCCTGACCCCTCCTGTCTCAGCCTCCAGTATTTATGCTGCAGTAGTTTGTGTTGGGGGGCTAGGGTCAGTTTGTTCTCTCTAATTCTCTTTTCTTTCTCTCTCTCGTGGGACCTGAGCCCTAGGACCATGCCTCAGGACTACCTGGCATGATGACTCCTTGCTGTCCCCAGTCCACCTGGCCGTGCTGCTGCTCCAGTTTCAACTGTTCTGCATTAGGCTATGGAATCCTGACCTGTTCACCGGACGTGCTACCTGTCCAGACCTGCTGTTTTCAACTCTCTAGAGACAGCAGGATTGGTAGAGATACTTTTTAATGATCGGCTATGAAAAGCCAACTGACATTTATTCCTGAGGTGCTGACTTGCTGCACCCTCGACAACTACTGTGATTATTATTATTTGACCATGCTGGTCATTTATGAACATTTGAACATCTTGGCCATGTTCTGTTATAATCTCCACCTGGCACAGCCAGAAGAGGACTGGCCACCCCACATAGCCTGGTTCCTCTCTAGGTTTCTTCCTAGGTTTTGGCCTTTCTAGGGAGTTTTTCCTAGCCACCGTGCTTCTACACCTACATTGCTTGCTGTTTGGGGTTTTAGACTGGATTTCTGTGCAGCACTTTGAGATATCAGCTGATGTACGAAGGGCTATATAAATACATTTTATTTTATTTTATTTGAAAAGAAAATGACTGGTATGTGGAAACCTTCTCTATGTCACGGATCCTTCCGGAACTGTCATTACACACACCTGGTCCCTCTTACCCGATATAGTAATTGTATAAGTGTGCCCTTGGTTCACCATTGTCTGGTTGATTATTGCTACTATGTCCATTGGTTCGTGTGAGTACCTGCGCTGTGTTGTTTTGGCTTTCGTGTCATTGTGTATTGTGCACATGATTACGGGGTCTCGTCCCGTGTGATAATCATTGTGCGCTTGTGTTATTTATTTCGAGGTACTCCTCACTCTTTTGTTTGGATTTCAACTCTATGTGTAACGGTCGTCGTTGTATGAAGGATCGGACCAAAGCGCAGTAAGTGTTCATGATTTTATTGGATCAACAAACACTCTGAACAAAATAAACCAATAGGGACAAAACCGAAGCAGTCCTGTCAGGTGCAGAACACTAAACAGAAAACTACCCACAAAACACTGGTGGGAAAAGGCTACCTAAGTTTGGTTCCCAATCAGAGACAACGATAGTCACCTGTCCCTGATTGAGAACCATACCCGGCCAAAACAAAATACAAAACATAGAAATAAAGAAACTAGAATGCCCACCCTAGTCACACCCTGGCCTAACCAAAATAGAGAATAAAAACCTCTATGGCTGTCATGCCCTGACCATAGTTTGCTTTGTATGTTTCTATGTTTTGTTTGGTCAGGGTGTGATCTGAGTGGGCATTCTATGTTATATGTCTAGTTTGTCTGTTTCTGTGTTTGGGCCTGATATGGTTCTCAATCAGAGGCAGGTGTTAGTCGTTGTCTCTGATTGGGAACCATATTTAGGTAGCCTGTTTTGTCATTGTGGGTTGTGGGTGATTGTCTATGTTATGTTGCTTGTTAGCACAGTGGTTCATTAGCATCACGGTTGTGGGTGATTGTCTATGTTATGTTGCTTGTTAGCACAGTGGTTCATTAGCATCACGGTTGTGGGTGATTGTCTATGTTATGTTGCTTGTTAGCACAGTGGTTCATTAGCATCACGGTTGTGGGTGATTGTCTATGTTATGTTGCTTGTTAGCACAGTGGTTCATTAGCATCACGGTTGTGGGTGATTGTCTATGTTATGTTGCTTGTTAGCACAGTGGTTCATTAGCATCACGGTTGTGGGTGATTGTCTATGTTATGTTGCTTGTTAGCACAGTGGGTCATTAGCATCACGGTTGTGGGTGATTGTCTATGTTATGTTGCTTGTTAGCACAGTGGTTCATTAGCATCACGGTTGTGGGTGATTGTCTATGTTATGTTGCTTGTTAGCACAGTGGGTCATTAGCATCACGGTTGTGGGTGATTGTCTATGTTATGTTGCTTGTTAGCACAGTGTTTCATTAGCATCACGGTTGTGGGTGATTGTCTATGTTATGTTGCTTGTTAGCACAGTGGTTCATTAGCATCACGGTTGTGGGTGATTGTCTATGTTATGTTGCTTGTTAGCACACTGTTTCATTAGCGTCACGGTTGTGGGTGATTGTCTATGTTACGTTGCTTGTTAGCACAGTGGTTCATTAGCGTCACGGTTGTGGGTGATTGTCTATGTTATGTTGCTTGTTAGCACAGTGGTTCATTAGCATCACGGTTGTCACTTTGTTGTTTTGCAGTGTTCAGTTTTTCCATTAAAATGAGGAACACTTGGTCCTCCGATCCTTCTCGCTTCTCCTCGTCAGATGAGGAGGACGAAGACAGCCGTGACAATGGCCAGGGCGTGACACTATGTTTTGCATAGTGTTTTTTTTGGTCTTCGTCCCCGTGCCTTTACACGGCACGCTCTGATATGGGTAAATAAAAAAAACCTATTACGCATTATTACGCCTGTCTCCTGACCATTTTATGCCAACGCGACACTCTAGCCCATGCCAACACTAATCCAATGCTTGGGGAGTAGCGAAGGAGTGCACACTTCAGTTGAGAGGGGAGATTAGTTTGGATGGCGCGTCCCGACAGAAGTAGTGTTTGGGCAGACCTGCAATAATGGTTTATTGAACACAGAGGGTTGTCTAATGTAAAAGAGGTAAAGTGTGGTGTTCTGCAAGGCGGCTGTCTTGGTCCTTTACTGTTCTCTATTTATTAATGGGGTACCACCAGCCTTAAAAAAAATACCTCCCACTGGGCAAAAACTGGTTGAATCAACATTGTTTCGTGTTATTTCAGCCCCAAAAGATCAATGTGGTGATTTTGAATCAACGTGGAGAACCGACTGGATTTGCAAAAAGTCAATGTATGGTCATTTCGTCTTTCACCCAACTTTTAACCTAAATCCCATGACACGGTTTATCTTTTTTTGTTGATTTCACATTAGTAGAAAACTCAGCCAAATGTACATCAAATCTAGACATTGAACTGACGTCTATGTCCAGTGGGCTCTGTGTATGAATCAACATGACATACTTATATATCTCAAACTAAGAGCATTGCAATTGGTACAAATCATTTCCTACGTTCTAGACCTCAGCTGAATCTGTTAATGAATGGTGTGGCTGTTGAGCAAGTTGAGGAAACAAAAAAAAAAAATTATAATGATGACACAACTACATGAGTTTGTATTAAACATTTCGTGGTCGCAAATTGAGTTTTGTGGTTGCGATTCGCAAATGTGTAATTTAATTTCGCAAGCTGCTTGTATCATGATGTGAGAAAGATTTAACAATGGTTGCAAATGTGTAATTTGATATGTAAATATGTTTAATAAGAAAAGCATAATTTATTTTCAGAATTATTGCAAATTAATTTACGACTATGGATATTCTGCTGTTAATCCCAAAATACCCTTGCAGATTTTGAACCCGCACACGCTTGGAGTACTGTCACTGTTGTCACATTGTAAAAAGTTTTGTAAATTTGTAGGAATTGGTTTGTAGTAAAATCTTGATTTGCGCTCTGGGGGCAGGACATTTTACTCCTGCCAAATTCACAGCCGCCTAACCCTTGGCTGGATTCTTCCATCAATCAAATATCAGGAAGTAGCTACCCACACAAGCAAGAGAAGATGAGGTAAAGAAAACCAAAACTATCTACTAGGTAATTGTCTCTTTTATCTGTGTACATCTAGTCTTTGTTGAAAAGGCATGACATTAGTTTGCTTATCATGTGAAATATAATGGTCCATTTCAGACAAACTCCAGACCAGCCATTGCATTGACATCCACTTTTGCATTAGCTATCTGGCCTCTGACATTCATCCTAGCTTCACCATAAACTGGCTAACTTTATCAGGAAGCTGTAGATAAAAAGGGGAAAATAAATATATTTGCTAGTTAACCATCTGATTGATAGTTTATATAAATGCCATTGACGTTAGCTAAATAGCTAGCTAAATTGAAACTGCTGTTGGGAAAGTAGCTAGCTAACTCCCACCATCATGTTAGCTAGGTTTCTAGAAAATAAAAACGATATATTGTTGGGGAATAATCAGAATTAGTTGGTAACATATGTAAGATGTTTTATATTCATCATATGTTTGTAAGTTACTTCTCATCAGAATGTTATTTTTGTATAATACTGTGGCGGGGTTGCAGTATCTGTTCTCTGTCAAGACTAAGTTGCTTGGCCCGCAGAGAGGGGAGAGGTCAAGCGTGTATCTCTTGGCTCCACAATGTCTGTGTGCCAGTCAATGTGTCTCTTTGATCTTGTCAAGATAGGATGGATTTGATATATGCCTGTTGATATGGAGGATTGGTTTATGGTTCTGAGTTTGAGAAAATAACATAGTTTAGGAGACAAAGCTGCTAAACGATAAATTATGCCAATGCTGTCTGGCTATGTGTGTCTTTGCTATAAAGGATCTCAGTTGCAATGTGTAAGGGACTCTCAGAGAATTCATTTATAGACACTGAATTGATCTGAGAGTCACCGGGTTGTGATGGAGCTCATATACTTAAAGATGGACTTTGTGATAACTATGACTTGTGTGTGGTTTGCTCTCATGATTTGGTAAATACAGGAAATTTCCACGACAATATTTCTAGCTATATTTTAAAGACATGTTACTGACTATTGAACACTTTTTGTCAAACTACTTCATTCCACTGCCTGTTTATTTATTCATTGATGACTGAAAAAGTTGGCAAGAAAAATTCTCCTCCCAATTTCAATGTTATTGATATGACTTTGAGATCTCTGATACTGGTTGCTCTCCTTTAGGAGTGGTACGTTTTGCTTCAGTAAGCCACCAAGCATCCACCTCGAAATATGATTTGATTTCTACATTCAAACATTTCCATATGGAAAGCCACAATCCACAATCGATCCCAAATCATGTGCATAAAGATCCAGGGGACCTGACTTATTGCATTAGAATCCCTAGAACACACAAAGTTCATTAAAGGTTAAAAAAAAAAAGTTCCTCAGACCACTGCAATTTGAATAATATGTTGACTATCAAGTCAACTCATAGCCACACTTCCCTAGGTACTCCAGTTGATCTGAAGGGATTGGATAGGTATACACAATATAGCACTTGCTTCACCTTGTCTTCTGATAGGCTGGGTTGAATTTTGCCATTTCCTTACGACCTATACAATCCCTTCAGATCTACAGGAGTGCCTAGGGAGGAGGGGCTACACTCATTGGGAAACTTAATATGGCCATCCACACGGAACGTTGACTGGAATAGGAATTTCCCTTCTAGTCATTCCATTTCTGTGTCCAGTAGGGTGTGTAGTGGGGTGTGTAGTGGGGTGTGCGGTAGAGGGTAGTGGGGTGTGCGGTAGGGTGTGTAGTGGGGTGTGCGGTAGAGGGTAGTGGGGTGTGCGGTAGGGTGTGTAGTGGGGTGTGCGGTAGGGTGTGTAGTGGGGTGTGCGGTAGAGGGTAGTGGGGTGTGCGGTAGGGTGTGTAGTGGGGTGTGCGGTAGGGGGTAGTGGGGTGTGCGGTATGGTGTGTGGTAGGGGGTAGTGGGGTGTGCGGTAGGGTGTGTGGTAAGGGGTAGTGGGGTGTGCGGTAGGGTGTGTAGTGGGGTGTGCAGTAGGGGGTAGTGGGGTGTGCGGTATGGGGTAGTGTGGTGTGCGGTAGGGTGTGTAGTGGGGTGTGCGGTAGGGGGTAGTGGGGTGTGCGGTAGGGGGTAGTGGGGTGTGCGGTAGGGGGTAGTGGGGTGTGCGGTAGGGGGTAGTGGGGTGTGCGGTAGGGTATCTAGTGGGGTGTGCTGTAGGGTATCTACTGGGGTGTGCGGTAGGGGGTAGTGGGGTGTGCGGTAGGGTGCAGTGGGGTGTGCGGTAGGGTGCAGTGGGGTGTGCGGTAGGGTGTAGTGGGGTGTGCGGTAGGGGGTAGTGGGGTGTGCGGTAGGGGGTAGTGGGGTGTGCGGTAGGGTATCTAGTGGGGTGTGCGGTAGGGGTAGTGGGGTGTGCGGTAGGGTGTAGTGGGGTGTGCGGTAGGGTGTAGTGGGGTGTGCGGTAGGGGGTAGTGGGGTGTGCGGTAGGGTGTGTAGTGGGGTGTGCGGTAGGGTGTGTAGTGGGGTGTGCGGTAGGGTGTGTAGTGGGGTGTGCGGTAGGGGGTAGTGGGGTGTGCGGTAGGGGGTAGTGGGGCGTGCGGTAGGGTATCTAGTGGGGTGTGCGGTAGGGGGTAGTGGGGTGTGCGGTAGGGTGTAGTGGGGTGTGCGGTAGGGGGTAGTGGGGTGTGCGGTAGGGTGTGTAGTGGGGTGTGCGGTAGGGGGTAGTGGGGTGTGCGGTAGGGTGTGTAGTGGGGTGTGCGGTAGGGGGTAGTGGGGTGTGCGGTAGGGTGTGTAGTGGGGTGTGCGGTAGGGTATCTAGTGGGGTGTGAGAGACTAACAGTGTTAGGTAAAAGGCCGGTCTGTGAAAGGTTCCCACCAGTATACAAATCACCCCTGGAATAGATGTTTATATAGATGTTTATGTAGATGTTTATTGGCCAAGAGGCCAGTAAGGCACGCCACATAGACTGTTTTAAAATTAAAGTATACCATAGCTATGGAAATCTCATAGTAAAATGGAAACCAAATGTACACCAGCATGAAGTGAAGTAGAGTGTACAGTAGAAATCAGGCCACTGCAGGGACCAAAGCAATGATGGATTGCTTCGGTCCCTTCTGTATACAGCTGGGGGCCGAACTGAGTCCAAACAGCATCAGCACGAAGTGGAATATACCGGAATGGATTACACATGCTAGTATCTTGATCTCGGATTTGAATATTGCTAACACACCTAGGAATAAGTTTACTATCCGAAGTTCTCCTATTTCGACCTGAACTGGCCCCTTTTTGTTGAAAACACATACTCCTGAAAACACATACTCCTGAAAACACCTGAAAACACATACTCCTGAAAACACCTGAAAACACATACTCCTGAAAACACATACTCCTGAAAACACCTGAAAACACATACTCCTGAAAACACCTGAAAACACATACTCCTGAAAACACATACTCCTGAAAACACCTGAAAACACATACTCCTGAAAACACATACTCCTGAAAACACATACTCCTGAAAACACCTGAAAACACATACTCCTGAAAACACATACTCCTGAAAACACCTGAAAACACATACTCCTGAAAACACATACTCCTGAAAACACCTGAAAACACATACTCCTGAAAACACATACTCCTGAAAACACATACTCCTG
The DNA here is from genome assembly GCF_013265735.2 of Oncorhynchus mykiss. Taxonomy (NCBI): domain Eukaryota; kingdom Metazoa; phylum Chordata; class Actinopteri; order Salmoniformes; family Salmonidae; genus Oncorhynchus; species Oncorhynchus mykiss. Next base: position 86,324,531 of record NC_048572.1, on the reverse strand, counting down.
AAAACACATACTCCTGAAAACACATACCCCTGAAAACACGTGAAAACACATACTCCTGAAAACACATACTCCTAAAAAACACCTGAAAACACATACTCCTGAAAACACCTGAAAATACATACTCCTAAAAAACACCTGAAAACACATACTCCTGAAAAACACCTGAAAACACATACTCCTGAAAAACACCTGAAAACACATACTCCTGAAAACACATACTCCTGAAAACACCTGAAAATACATACTCCTAAAAAACACCTGAAAATACATACTCCTAAAAACACATACTCCTGAAAACACCTGAAAACACATACTCCTGAAAACACATACTCCTGAAAACACATACTCCTGAAAACAACTGAAAACACATACTCCTGAAAACACATACTCCTGAAAACACATACTCCTGAAAACACCTGAAAACACATACTCCTGAAAACACATACTCCTGAAAACACATACTCCTGAAAACACATACTCCTGAAAACACCTGAAAACACATACTCCTGAAAACACATACTCCTGAAAACACCTGAAAACACATACTCCTAAAAACACCTGAAAACAAATACTCCTAAAAACACATACTCCTAAAAACACCTGAAAACACATACTCCTGAAAACACCTGAAAACACATAGTCCTGAAAACACCTGAAAACACATACTCCTGAAAACACATACTCCTGAAAACACATACTCCTGAAAACACCTGAAAACACATACTCCTGAAAACACCTGAAAACACATACTCCTGAAAACACCTGAAAATACATACTCCTGAAAAACACCTGAAAACACATGAAAACAAATACCCCTGTAGGCTACAATTGATAATGACCCCTGTTTTGCTGATGCGTTGGATGAATTCAATGTCATCTATCAACCAATAGTACTGCATCTGTGATTACTTTACTGGCCGTAGTATAGTTTCTGTTAGAGCAAAGGAAACTACATCCCTCAAACAAACAACCACACACACCATCACCCTCTCCAATGCGCTGTGGTTTTGTCAGACAAAAATTGTGACTGAAACTACATTTTCCATTAGAATTTTGTTCATTTGGGTTTAGTAGACAGTCTAATCCAACTACAAGATTTAATAGGATACTATATTCTTATGGAAACAATGTTTTTATGTTTAAATTCATTTTGGATATGGACTACAGTACCTAAATTGGAGGAACTCACAGAGTGGTAGTGGCAGTCCATTTTTAGACAGCGCTGGAAAATGGTTTGAGGACAGAGCTGGGGTACAGGTTGAGGACAGAGCTGGGGTATGGGTTGGGGACAGAGCTGGGGTGTGGGTTGGGGACAGAGCTGGGGTATGGGTTGGGGACATAGCTGGGGTATGGGTTGGGGACAGAGCTGGGGTATGGGTTGGTGACAGAGCTGGGGTGTGGGTTGGTGACAGAGCTGGGGTATGGGTTGGGGACAGATGTGGGGTATGGGTTGGGGACAGAGTTGGGGTATGGGTTGGTGACAGAGCTGGGGTATGGGTTGGGGACAGAGCTGGGGTGTGGGTTGGGGACAGAGCTGGGGTGTGGGTTGGGGACAGAGCTGGGGTATGGGTTGGGGACAGAGCTGGGGTATGGGTTGGTGACAGAGCTGGGGTATGGGTTGGTGACAGAGGTGGGGTATGGGTTGGGGACAGAGCTGGGGTATGGGTTGGGGACAGAGGTGGGGTGTGGGTTGTGGACAGAGCTGGGGTATGGGTTGGGGACAGAGGTGGGGTGTGGGTTGTGGACAGAGCTGGGGTGTGGGTTGGGGACATAGCTGGGGTATGGGTTGGGGACAGAGCTGGGGTACGGGTTGGGGACAGAGCTGGCGTACGGGTTGGGGACAGAGCTGGGGTATGGGTTGGAGACATAGCTGGGGTATGGGTTGGAGACATAGCTGGGGTATGGGTTGGAGACAGGGGTGGGGTATGGGTTGGGGACAAAGGTGGGGTATGGGTTGGGGACAAAGCTGTGGTATGGGTTGGAGACAAAGCCTTGGTATGGGTTGAGGACAGAGCTGGAGTATGGGTTGGGGACATAGCTGGGGTGTGGGTTGGGGGCAGAGCTGGGGTGTGGGTTGGGGACAGAGCTGGGGTATGGGTTGGGGACAGAGCTAGGGTGTGGGTTGGGGACAGAGCTGGGGTGTAGGTTGGGGACAGAGCTGGGGTATGGGTTGTAGACAGAGGCATTCAGGTGCCAACCATAAGATTGGTCAGCACACACACTCAGAAGTTCCAGCCAAAACCTTCCCATTTCCGGGTTTATAAAAGCAACAAACTTACTGACCGCTTCCAGACTCCAGTGATGGGCTAGCTGGGTACAAAATGGATGACATTTTTTCCCCTCCCTTTTCACATGTATTGCAAATATGTCCACCCTGTTCAACATCTGTTACATCTGTTACATTCTATTGTGTTATTCAACATCACCCCATTAATAAAGTGGTTGTACATAGAGACCCCTAGTGGTCAGAAATATAGGCCTGCCCAGGATTCCAAGCATAACCAATCAACAATATCCAGCAAAGCACAGAACAGCCCTCAGCTTCAAAGGGAATATACAGTATTTCCATACAAACCAATGATTGCAATCTATAAGTATTCCGATCTTTCCGCAAACATTAAATTGGTGACTCAAGGAGTAGCAGCTTTGAAATGATCAGAAAGACTAAGGAGGGTTCGGAGAGTTTCACATTCAACATTACCCTCTCAGAACATCTGTAGAATCCAATCCAATCTGGTGAGGAAGCAAGGCTGGTGGAACTTCTCCAAGAGTAACTTCCTGCATATTCTAGAGGGTCTCTCTCCCTCTCTCCCTCTCTCCCTCCCTCCCTCCCTCCCTCCCTCCCTCCCTCCCCTGCAGTATAGCCTAGCTTGCCTTCAATATGGTGTATTACGTTTGTGTGTGTGTGTGAGAAATAGAGAGAAGAACAAGAGAAAGTAGCGAGAGCGAGAAAAGGGACCTCTATAACATTTATAAATACACATTGACGTATTTCTGCAACCATCCTCACAATAATCATTGCCAGACTGTTACACTGTCATTTTACAAACCCACACCTTTATAAATGACTGGTCTGTTCCTATCCCAGCTTCTTCCTTTCAACAACACGTTCACCTCTTCTCCTCCCATTGACCCCTAACCTCTCCTCGCCCTCTATTGCATTTAGTTGTACTGTATAGACAGAACCTCCCATGGACACTGGGTACATCCCAAATGGCACCCTATATATAGGAATTAGGGTGCAACCCTATATAGGAATTAGGGTGCCACCCTATATAGGGATTAGGGTGCCATTTGGGATCAGAACACTGTGTTCTTCTGCCACTGGAGACTAATTCCAAGATGAACGTAGTCATTGAGGACCAGTGTCTGCTGGACCTTTCAACTTAACCAGAGACTGATTTGGACCTGGGAAACCTCATGGGTGTTGGCTGTTCTTTAAACTGGGTTAAGTATATATATCCATGTGGCAAAGGGTATGTCTACTACTCTTAGTCTCACATTTTCCACCTCTTTCTCTGCCTCCTCCCGCTCCCTCCATCTCCCTCACTTTCTCTCTTTCTCTCCCCACCTTTCTGTTAAATCTCCACTCCCCATTTCTCTTTCCTCCCTCCCCCCTCCATCTCTCTCTCTAATACTCCCCTCTCCCTCTCTTTCTCAAGATCTCAAGATCTTTGTTTCCTAATGTCAAAAATTCTGCTCCATGTGGTTCTGACCAGACTACAGGAAGACTAGAGGAAAACTACAGAAGATTTATAGATGATTATGTCTCCCGTGCAGGACATAAATTAAATGATAGTAGTTACATTCTGGTCACTTTCCACATGCAGTATATGTAGAACATTCTAGCTTAACACAGAAGAAGAAGAAAAATGGCAAGATAATTAACTGTACCACTATTTTGCTGTTTATATTGGTCTCACCCGCCATTTTGTTTTGTTAAAACTACTCTGGTTATGGTGTTGATATTTCGGGAGTTAAACCAAAACTAAAGGGAGTTAAATATCCCACTCTCAGAGAATTGATTAAATGTAATTTGAATTGCCGTTTTGTTGTTTTCTGTTGTTTTGTTGTTTTCTGTTTCTGTTCTCTCTTGCCAGGAGTATATCTCTCAGTCTACCTTTGTGTTATACAGGTGTAACATACAGGTGTAGAGACACATTACGGCAGTTTAAAATCTGGTATCAAATCCCTATTGGATGTCAATTCACAGATAAATATCCAGCAATTTTACCTTATTGACAACATCTATGTACAGAGATATTGAAGGAAGACTCCCTATAATATGTAACCTGGAAAAACTATTTTACTAGAGGTTGCTACAAATCCAACCATTACAGGATTGGATTAATTTAGAAAAATGTATGTTTCTTATCTTTGTGTAGCATAAGATCAAAAACAATCAATGCAATTGCAAAAATACAGATATTGAAACAATAAATAAAAATAAGTCTACCTGCAACAGAGCATGCTGGGAAATATGACAATGAGGCCCCTCCCACACCTGTGGATAACTCCATAGATTTAACTCCCTGTCTCATGGTTACTCTGAATGGAGTTAAAAGAACTCCGCCACACTGAACTCATGTTATCAACACTAACTCCAGGGAGCACATGACTCTGTTGAGGGTTGAGATAACTACCAGTAGAGTCAATGTAATCCTGATGATCTCTCCCTAGCCACAGATCATGTATCTGTGGGCTGATGCGCTCTCCTTAGTCCCAGAGCCCTGTATCTGTGAGGATGTGGGTTGATGATCTCTCCTTAGCCACAGAGCCCTGTATCTGTGGGCTGATGATCTCTCCCTAGCCCCAGAGCCCTGTATCTGTGAGGATGTGGGCTGATGCACTCTCCTTAGCCCCAGAGCCCTGTATCTGTGAGGATGTGGGCTGATGATCTCTCCCTAGCCCCAGAGCCCTGTATCTGTGAGGATGTGGGCTGATGATCTCTCCTTAGCCCCAGAGCCCTGTATCTGTGAGGATGTGGGCTGATGATCTCTCCTTAGCCCCAGAGCCCTGTATCTGTGAGGATGTGGGCTGATGATCTCTCCTTAGCCCCAGAGCCCTGTATCTGTGAGGATGTGGGCTGATGATCTCTCCTTAGCCCCAGAGCCCTATATCTGTGAGGATGTGGGCTGATGATCTCTCCCTAGCCCCAGAGCCCTGTATCTGTGAGGATGTGGGCTGATGCACTCTCCTTAGCCCCAGAGCCCTGTATCTGTGAGGATGTGGGTTGATGATCTCTCCTTAGCCACAGAGCCCTGTATCTGTGGGCTGATGATCTCTCCTTAGCCCCAGAGCCCTGTATCTGTGGGCTGATGCTCTCTCCTTAGCCCCAGAGCCCTGTATCTGTGAGGATGTGGGCTGATGATCTCTCCCCTAGCCCCAGAGCCCTGTATTTGTGAGGATGTGGGCTGATGATCTCTCCTTAGCCCCAGAGCCCTGTATCTGTGGGCTGATGATCTCTCCTTAGCCCCAGAGCCCTGTATCTGTGAGGATGTGGGCTGATGATCTCTCCCCTAGCCCCAGAGCCCTGTATTTGTGAGGATGTGGGCTGATGATCTCTCCTTAGCCCCAGAGCCCTGTATCTGTGGGCTGATGATCTCTCCCCTAGCCCCAGAGCCCTGTATCTGTGAGGATGTGGGCTGATGATCTCTCCTTAGCCCCAGAGCCCTGTATCTGTGGGCTGATGATCTCTCCTTAGCCCCAGAGCCCTGTATCTGTGAGGATGTGGGCTGATGATCTCTCCCCTAGCCCCAGAGCCCTGTATTTGTGAGGATGTGGGTTGATGATCTCTCCTTAGCCCCAGAGCCCTGTATCTGTGGGCTGATGATCTCTCCTTAGCCCCAGAGCCCTGTATCTGTGGGCTGATGATCTCTCCTTAGCCCCAGAGCCCTGTATCTGTGAGGATGTGGGCTGATGATCTCTCCCCTAGCCCCAGAGCCCTGTATCTGTGAGGATGTGGGCTGATGATCTCTCCCCTAGCCCCAGCTGTTTTTTTTTTTTGGAGAAAGCGGCAAGAGAAGCTACCGTTATGGCAGACAGCAAACACTGGGAGAACAGCCAACCAGAAGACAGGATCTTGGACCATGCAGACCTTACTGGGAATATACAGTCCACAGTTAAAAAAACAAAAACAAAAACACATAAAGTCCTGCAGACATGAGTGTGAAGCGTATTTACACTAGTGCTCTTTACAATGTGGCATCAATCGGTACTTGATTTACCTTTCATTGTAATCTTCTAGATATACAACCTCATTTCAGATGCTTTTATTTATTTATTTTTTTTTTTTTTTTTTTTTACACACACCGGAGACCTACTAGTGGGGATTCCTTTGTCAGGTCATCTTTCTTCCCAGCTCAAAAGGAGAGGAAGGTATTTGAAAGGAATTGTGTCTATCCTACAAAACCAAGGTCTACCGCCAGATATTGATGAGAGAGAAAGGGGAGAGAGAGAGACATCTGTCTAGCACATTGCTGCGGAGGTTGAGTAGTACCACAGAGATCTGGGGAGCGTTCCTGACTTCCTGTATGGGAGCCAATTAAAAGCATGATATTACCCTCTGACTGTAACACCTATACAGCAACTGTGGAAGCCATGCCAACTGATATATTGGTTTAAAGCATATGCACAATAACTTCTAGCATGAGCATAGGGGGATCTGTAAAGAGGGGTTTGACATATTAAACTGCAGAGAGAGTGAGAGAGAGAGACAGAGACAGAGAGAGAATGAGAGAGAGAGAATGAGAGAGAGAATGAGAGAGAGAGAATGAGAGAGAGAGAATATGAGAGAGAGAGAGAGAGAGAGAGAGAGAATATGAGAGAGAGAGAGAGAGAGAATATGAGAGAGAGAGAGAGAGAGAGAGAGAGAGAGAGAGAGAAAGAAGAGAGAATGAGAGAGACCCCCACATGTGTTCTCTAGTCTAAATTCACTGGATTGTGGGACACCTGCTGCATTCCTCCTCTCTCTCTCCCCCTCCTGGAATAGAGTGTCTATGAACCACACAGCCAACAGTGATATAATGGAAAACGTAAAGATGTTTTCTGTGAAATCAGCACTAAACTGGCTGACAGGAAAGACACAGAAGCTTCACTACATACCTGGGTCGTTTTGAGAAGTTCAACTTGGTAAAAAATTATATTTTATTTCACCTACTTTTAACATCCTGTCATATAGAGACAACCCCCCATTTTTTTGTTCCCAATCTCAAAAATGACTGTAGTAAGTGTTAAAAGTTACAGGGGTTGATGAGTTAATCTTTCAATGAGCCATGAATCCCCTCGTTGTCACGGCCGTCGAAAGAAGTGGACCAGAGTGTAGAGTGGTTAGCGTACGTTTCTCTTTTTATTGAAGGAATGTCGCCAACAAAACAACAACAGTGACGCTTACAGGGCTAAGTGCCACAAACAAAGTGAACTACCCAAACTGAAAAGAGGGGAAAATGGCTGCCTAAGTATGATTCGCAATCAGAGACAACGATAGACAGCTGTCCCTGATTTGAGAACCACACCCCGGCCAAAACCTAGAAATATAGAAACATAGAAAACAAAACATAGAATGCCCACCCCACATCACACCCTGACCTCACCAAATAGAGAAATAAAACGTCTCTCTAACACTCGTGATAAGGGGAAGCTTGTGGTTCGCAAACAAGTGTCAATTTATTGCGTGTTTCACAAAGAAAAATAAGAAGATCATTGCTAAAACACTTCTATTTTGTCTCTCTATGTGTAACATGGTTGACATGTAATGTCCGACCCGCTCACTTTTCCCACCACAAAACACTAGAAAATGGAATTTAAATCTGACAATACATTACATATATAAAAATACCTTACTTTGATGGCCTACATTTACCCACACATTGTGATTTTAGGAAAATGCTGGTTTACAAATTACAGGCCACGTCAGGCCTGTAAATCACATTATGCTGGCTGGCAAAGTGACGTGTAATTCCTATTGGGATCCAGCCAGAGTCTGAATAGCCAACAGTTGGGCTTTTTATTCACCACACAACCTGCATTCAGAAGGACTGCCAGGTTTATGAACTTCGGCAAAGGAGACTATCTAAACCGGAACAATCATTTCAGTTACATTTGAAATAAATCTAAAACTTAACTGATTGGATTAGTTTAGAAACAAGGTATGCTATTTATCCTTGTGTAGTATAAGATTTGGCAATCAATATACATGACGAAAACACAGATATTGAAAACAATCCTGAAAGAAAAAAAAAATCTACCTGCATAGGATGCTGGGAAATATGATAATGAGGGGGCGTGGTTTTGATGGGACTGTTTAACTCTTCAAAGTGTACAACAATTTATCTGGTTATTAACACTGGGGTTAATTTTACACCACGGAGTGTTAATATCACTCATACAGAGTTAATTTAATTTCCTGACTAGAAATGTAGAAATGTTACACAATAAATCAACACAAAACAAGTACATTTGCTGTGTAGAAGTGACACAGGGTTGATGGAGGGACAAGTCAAAATGCAGAATTTTAGCACTTTAGCCTTAAGACCTTACTCATGTATATATATATATTTTTTAAAATGGATTTATTGAATGTGATTTATATTAAAGAGCACATAATTTTAAATGACAC
>NC_048572.1:86263414-86310914 GCF_013265735.2 Oncorhynchus mykiss | reverse complement strand
TCCCTCTCAGTTTTCCCTCTCAGTTTTCCCTCTCAGTTTTCCCTCTCAGTTTTCCCTCTCAGTTTTCCCTCTCAGTTTCCCTCTCAGTTTTCCCTCTCAGTTTTCCCTCTCAGTTTTCCCTCTCAGTTTTCCCTCTCAGTTTTCCCTCTCAGTTTTCCCTCTCAGTTTCCCTCTCAGTTTTCCCTCTCAGTTTTCCCTCTCAGTTTTCCCTCTGTTTTCCCTCTCAGTTTTCCCTCTCAGTTTTCCCTCTCAGTTTTCCCTCTCAGTTTCCCTCTCAGTTTTCCCTCTCAGTTTTCCCTCTCAGTTTTCCCTCTGTTTTCCCTCTCAGTTTTCCCTCTGTTTTCCCTCTCAGTTTTCCCTCTCAGTTTTCCCTCTCAGTTTTCCCTCTCAGTTTTCCCTCTCAGTTTTCCCTCTCAGTTTTCCCTCTGTTTTCCCTCTCAGTTTTCCCTCTCAGTTTTCCCTCTCAGTTTTCCCTCTCAGTTTTCCCTCTCAGTTTTCCCTCTCAGTTTCCCTCTCAGTTTTCCCTCTCAGTTTCCCTCTCAGTTTTCCCTCTCAGTTTTCCCTCTCAGTTACATAATGCAGTTTGGTCCCCAGACATTTACACACTATTTGTCAGTGACCTGTGTGACCCGGAACCAAATCCACTAACTCAGGTCAAATGCCTGTCTGACAGACAGACAGCAAGACGTCTCAGACAGATATAGGGACAGGAGGCTGAGAGCAGACACACAGCAAGACGTCTCAGACAGATATAGGGACATAGACAAAGACAGGGACAGAGAGGGACAGAGACAGAGACAGAGACAGAGAGGGACAGAGACAGAGACAGAGACAGGGACAGAGAGGGAGACAGAGACAGAGAGGGAGACAGAGACAGTGAGAGGGACAGAGAGGGAGACAGAGACAGGGACAGAGAGAGGGACAGAAAACATACATGCCATAAACACAGACATGAGTCAGAGACAGGGTGGAGTAGAGACTCAAGGGGACTACAGAGACAGTGTGACTACAGAGACAGTGTGGAGTAGAGACTCAATGGGACTACAGAGACAGGGTGGAATGGAGACTCAAGGGGACTACAGAGACAGGGTGCAGTGGAGACTCAAGGGGACCCCAGAGACAGGGTGGAGTGGAGACTCAAGGGGACTACAGTGAAAGTGTGAAATCTCTTTAAAACCTCTTAAGGATCTGTTGATCTGCAGTAAACCATCAAAATAACTGAGATTTATAAATTACTTAAAGGGGACCACAGAGACAGGGAGGAGTGGAGACTATTTTAAAGGGACTACAGCTACAGGGAGGAGTGGAGTCTATTTTAAGGGGACTACAGAGACAGGGAGGAGTGGAGACTATTTTAAAGGGACTACAGCTACAGGGAGGAGTGGAGACTATTTTAAGGGGACTACAGAGACAGGGAGGAGTGGAGACTTTTAAGGGGACTACAGAGACAGGGAGGAGTGCAGACTAATTTAAGGGGACTACAGAAACAGGGAGGAGTGGAGACTCTTTTAAGGGGACTACAGAGACAGGGAGGAGTGGAGACTCTTCAAAGGGGAATGCAGAGACAGGCACATGAGGCTGACTAGTAACGAGAAACAGTGCATTAGGACAGACACACAATCTCTTCGAAAGAATGAGTATTATTACATGGTCCAATAGAGAGATTGTCATCCACTCCGCCCTCTACTACAAAACAGACATTCAGTCTGGCCTCATTCAGAATCATCTGGTAGAGTCAGTCTATTGTCACACTGAGTGGTTGCAGTACCCTTTTCCATCCATTGAGGGCGATAGTGTTCTGTGGAAATCTCTGGTGAAAAGGATTCTGCTCATGTTCAGCAAGAAATTACTTTTCTACATTTTTCTACAATGCCAATCATTTCTCAGTTAACACACAAACAGTCTTTTAACAGTCTAATAAACACATTCAGGGGCATCATGCACCCATTGTTTTAGGGGGTGGAGGGGGGTTACAAAGTATGTGAGGGTGCAGGGGGGATGGCCAGGGGGAATTCTGAGATTTTTGCATTTTTCAAACACCTGAAACCGCTTATTCCTGCAATCTAGAGCCATAATCACTATGCATAAATAAATATATATATATATAAAAAATCAACATTTTTTTGCATGGTTATCTAAGCATACCCATTTACCTGTTCAATTGTCATTTTGATTAATTTAATTTAAAAAAAAAATTGTGACCAACTATTTATTCAGATTTGACATATTTATTTTCCACAGGGTGGTTACAGGTACATTTAAAATAAATAAAAATACATACTTAGATAACTCAGCACTCCCCCCAGGCCCCAGTCCCTATCCACCCACCCTCATCCTCCCTCCCCAACCGGAAACCATGCTTCCCACCCCACCCCGCCTTTTTCGCAGCAGTGCTGCCTGTCAGCAGTAATCGTCTCTGATTGATTGAGAGATTCAAGGGGCTAGCATCAGGACCCAGGTCCATAACCTGGGTAGGAAACAACACCTCCACTTTGCTGATCCTCAACATAGGGGTCCCACAAGGGTGCGTGTTCAGCACCCTCCTGTACTCTCTATTCACCCACGACTGTGTGGCCACAACAGTACGACACAACAGTAGTAGGCCTGATTACCAACAATGACGAGACAGCCTACATGGAGGAGGTGAGGGCTCTGGGAGTGTGGTGCCAGGAAATTAATCTCTCCCTCAACGGCAACAGAACGATGGAGCTGATCGTGAACTTCAGGAAACAGCAGAGGGAGTAACATCCACATCGACGGGACAGTAGAGGAGAAGGTGGAAAGTTTTAAGTTCCTCGGCGTACACATCACAATCGAGAGCATCCTGTCGGGCTGTATCACCACCTGGTACGACAACTGCTCCGCCCAAAACTCCCTTCACCTGGTATATATAGTATACCACCCAAACCTACTATTTTTTTAATCTGTTCAGCCTCCTGAGAGGGAAGAGAAGTCGTCGTACCATTTTCACAACTGTGTTGGTGTGTTTAGACCTGGATAGATCCTTAGTGATCAAGGAACTTGAAGCTCTCGACCCACTCCACTACAGCTCCGCCGATGTGAATGGGGGCGTGCTCGGTCCTTCGTTTTTCTGTAGTCTACAATCAGCTCCTTGGTCTTACTGACACTGAGGGAGAGGTTGTTGTCCTGGCACCACACCGCCAGATCTCTGACCTCCTCCCTATAGGGTGTCTCATGGTCATTGGTGATCCCTCCTATCCCCGTCTTGTCATCGGCAAACTTAGAGATGGTGTTGGAGTCATGTGAAGTCGTCATAGTCTGTTGCATTCAGCGTGCAAAGCTCTTCGTGCCCAATTATGTGTGAGACACATCTTACTGGCCAAGAAATCTCTAGGACCATGATGAAAACAAACCCAAATTCCCTCATGGTGAAATTCCCCTTTAACACAGTAGAGTAACAACAACACCAACCGATTGAAAAGATTTCTTGAATCAATTGTCCTGGTCCCGGTTTCCCGATAGCGGTTATACAAACCCAGGGTCCCCTAGGGTTAAATTCCCCTTTAAGAAAGATACAGGCAGTCCAATTCTGATAATTTTCCAAATTATTGGCAAAAGAGCTGATCTGATCGGTCAAAAGACCAATTAGAGGAAAAAGGTCAGAATTGGGCTGCCATAGTACAACTGATTATACATATATCACAGACTAATTTAAATAAAACAAATTGAATTCACTGTTCATTCCACTGACCGTAGCTACTGTGGAAGCTTTTTTGTAGACGAACAATTCATTCCTTCTTTGTCGTCTGTCTAGGAAGATGGCTACCTTCCATAACGTGGTGAACGGACAACCCCCGTTCCAACTTGAGGGATAATGGCAACAATCAGGTCGAATGCACTGCAACCACGGTATCAACAATGACGACTGGTAAGGACTATACTAAACTTGGTTGATTGGTTGGTTGACAGGTTGACAGGTTGGTTGATTGGTTGGCTGATTGATTGATTGACTGAGTGGTTAATTGATTGAATCCAGAAACTCCACTCTTACCTCTCTACTTCCTGTGTTTCCAGCCAGGTCACCCGTGATACGGGTCAGTATTCAACATCCATCCATGTCTGGAATACATTCCAGTCGGTTTCAGTTTTGCGGCGTTGTGGACAGGGATGGAGGACAGGCATTCCGTCCAGAAGGATGGAGCGTGCTGCATGTGGTAGATCCATCAACGTCGGGGGCGATGGACGGGTCCACTTCAAAATCAGCAACACCGACGAGGATCCCGTGGTGGCCATACACGACGACTCCAAGCTATAAACAAACAATCAAAGTTCAAACAAACAAACAAACAATAAAATGTAACTGTTCTGTTCTGTTTTGGTTTTAGCTGTTATGTGAAGGGTTGAGTCGTCAACGCTCAATCTAGTTAAGCTGATGTGCTTTAATATGCTTGGTGATTCAAAGAGAAGCAATGCTTAACTTCATGATTTGAGACGGAGTAAAGTATTTAAGGCATTTTCTACACTTCGTTTGACACTTCTAAGGGCTAATGGATGTTCACAATAACATCCAGTTATTAGCATAGCGCTAACAAGCTAACAAAGCAATGGTGCTTGAGAGAGGCATGTCACAAGACGGCGTACCTCAACACAATTTTTCCTCTAATTATACTAATTGAAATACACAGTCAAATGAATAGGCCAAGTACGATCATTTCCCTTGTTGCCTTTAACTCTGAACAGTACTATCTGTATATAAAGACAGTACTGAATACTTCTGGAGACTTTCCAGTGACTCTATTTTTGTACTTTTTTGTTTTTGTTTTACCCTGCGGAGAGCACAGAAAGAGCTTGATTGACTCCCCACACCCCTCAATACACCAAACGCGACTCGTCCAGGAGACGGGTGTCACGTTCTGACCTTTATTTCCTTTGTTTTGTCTTTATTTAGTAAAATATCGCCGCCCCAAAGCAGAGCTGGAGGCAGCGAAGGCAGAGAGGCGCTGGTATGAGGAGGCAGCACGGCGGCGCGGTTGGAAGCCCACGAGTCTGCCCCAAAAATTTATTGGGAGAGGGCACACAGGGAGTGTGGTGAAGCCAGGTAGGAGACCTGCGCCAACTTCCTGTGCTTACCGGAGAGAGAGAGGGACCGGGCAGGCACCATGTTATGAGATGGAGCGCACAGTTTCCCCAGTACATTCCAACTCCTCCTATCGGCTGGGCTAGAGTGGGCATCGAGCCAGGTGCCATGAAGCCGGCTTTACGCATCTGGTCTCCAGTGTGTCTCCTTGGGCCGGCATACATGGCACCAGCCTTACGCATGGTGTCCCCGGTTCGCCAGCACAGCCCGGCTACAGGGAGCATTCAACCAGGTAAGGTTGGGCAGGCTCGGTGCTCAAGTGCTCCAGTGAGCCTGTACGGTCCGTGGCACCAGCCCTCCGGTGGCAGCACCCCTCTCTCCGTTTTCTGCCTACAGAGCCTTCCTCCTCTTCAGCGCTGCCAGAGCCTCCCATCTGTCCTGAGCTGCCAGAGTCTCTCGTCTGTCCTGAGCTGCCAGAGTCTCCCGTCTGTCCAGAGCTGCCAGTCTCCCGTCTGTCCAGAGCTGCCAGATTCTCCCGTCTGTCCTGAGCTGCTAGAGTCTCCCATCTGTCCTGAGCTGCTAGAGTCTCCCGTCTGTACGGAGCTGCTAGAGCCGCCAGTCTGTCCTGAGCCATCAGTCAGCCAGGTGCTGCCAGAGCCGTCAGTCAGCCAGGACCTGCCAGAGCCATCAGTCAGCCAGGAGCTGCCAGAGCCTCCAGCCAGCCAGGAGCTGCCAGAGCCTCCAGCCAGCCAGGAGCTGCCAGAGCCGCCAGCCAGCCAGGAGCTGCCAGAGCCGTCAGTCAGCCAGGCGATGCCAGAATCGTCCTTCACTCCGGCGCTGCCCGGAGTCTCCCGCCTGTCCGGCGCTGCCCGGAGTCTCCCGCCTGTCCGGCGCTGCCCAGAGTCTCCCGCCTGTCCGGCGTGACCTTTATTTCCTTTGTTTTGTCATTATTTAGTATGGTCAGGGCGTGAGTTGTGGTAGGCAGTCTATGTTTGTGTTTCTATGTTTGGTTTCTGTTTCGGCCTAGTATGGTTCTCAATCAGAGGCAGGTGTCGTTAGTTGTCTCTGATTGAGAATCATACTTAGGTAGCCTGGGTTTCACTGTTGGTTTGTGGGTGTTTGTTTCCGTGTGAGTGTTTGTCGCCACACGGTACTGTTTCGGTTTGGTTATTTCACGTATTCGTTTATTGTTTTGGTATTTCATAGTGTTCAGTGTTTTTCTTATTAAAATCGTAATTGTTACGAATCCCTTTTGGCCTGTCTAGGGGGGGATGGTATTGAGATCCGTAACATAACTCATGCAAAGAGTAATAGTGACAAAGTAACGGTGAGAACGAAATATCCACGACAACTGAAATCTACCGTCAAACTCAGGGTTTATTAATAAACACACGGTACTGGAGGGGGTAAAAGGGGCTGAGCTGGACCCAAGGAAAGAAACAAGAAGTATTCAAAAACACCCCTAAACTAGACTAGCCTACTTTAACAACAGCTAACTAACTAACCAAAAATACAGTGGGTGGTCCGCCCAGTTCTAACTAGTGTTTTTTAACAAAGCTACCTACGGGTAGTGTACGCCCGTGGGCGACTTGTCTTGGTTCCCACCTTTCCCACCAGCAACAAACACCATCAAACAAAAGATAGCTCAACACATAAAGAGAGATAGAGACATATGGGCGAGGGTGAAACAGCGCCATCTACAGACATAGGGCATTTACAGAGAGATTGAGCTCTAGAGCAAACAACTGACAGGGTTTTTAAACCAAGGGAAAGGAACTGTGATTGGGTAGGAAACAGGAGGAGGTGTGTCTTCTGATTGATGATTGGATTGGTGACTGATTGGGGAGTGATGATTTTCACCTGTGAGGGGGAGAAGGAGAGAAGGAGAGAAAAGAACACATGATACCTGTATCCGTAACAGTAATGAACACTTACCAGGCCGCATCTTGGTCCGATCCTTACTCCTCTTCAGACGAAGAGGAGGAAATCTGCCGTTACAACAGGCTAACATGCCTTAATGAATTCTCACCACGTACTGTAGTACTGTAGTCATGTGTGTAGTGTAGTACTGTAGTACTGTAGTAGTGTAGTACTGCAGTACTGTAGCAATGTGTGTAGTGTAGTACTGTAGTCATGTGTGTAGTGTAGTACTGTAGTACTGTAGTCATGTGTGTACTGTAGTACTGTAGTACTGTAGTCATGTGTGTAGTGTAGTACTGTAGTACTGTAGTCATGTGTGTACTGTAGTACTGTAGTACTGTAGTCATGTGTGTAGTGTAGTACTGTAGTAGTGTAGTACTGCAGTACTGTAGCAATGTGTGTAGTGTAGTACTGTAGTACTGTAGTAGTGTAGTACTGCAGTACTGTAGCACTGTAGTACTGTAGTAATGTGTGTACTGTAGTACTGTAGTAATGTGTGTACTGTAGTACTGTAGTACTGTAGTCATGTGTGTAGTGTAGTACTGTAGTAGTGTAGTACTGCAGTACTGTAGCAATGTGTGTAGTGTAGTACTGTAGTACTGTAGTAGTGTAGTACTGCAGTACTGTAGCAATGTGTGTAGTGTAGTACTGTAGTAGTGTAGTACTGTAGTACTGTAGTAGTGTAGTAGTGTAGTACTGTAGTACTGTAGTAGTGTAGTAGTGTAGTAGTGTAGTACTGTAGTACTGTAGTAGTGTAGTACTGCAGTACTGTAGCAATGTGTGTAGTGTAGTACTGTAGTAGTGTAGTACTGCAGTACTGTAGCAATGTGTGTAGTGTAGTACTGTAGTACTGTAGTAGTGTAGTACTGCAGTACTGTAGCAATGTGTGTACTGTAGTACTGTAGTAATGTGTGTAGTGTAGGACTGTATTACTGTAGTAATGTGTGTAGTTTAGTACTGTAGAACTGTAGTAATGTGTGTAGTTTAGTACTGTAGTACTGTAGTAGTGTGTGTAGTGTAGTACTGTAGTACCGTAGTAAAGTGTGTGTATGTAGTACTGTAGTACTGTAGTACTGTATCACCACTCAATCCTCAGTGTCCACTATTGGGGCTACGTCCCAAAACGACACCCTATTCTCTACGTAGTTCATTACTTTTGACTAGGACCAATAGGGCTCTGGCCAAAGGTAGTGCATTGTATAGGGAATATGGCATTATCTGGGACATGATGCAACATAACCCTGTCCACTCGTCTCACTGCAGGCTTGACCGAAATGTTTTCAAGTGTAAATCAGTCGACGTGTGAACAGTGAGGAATGGAGGCTATACAGTTAGAAGTCTCTCGTGTTTTTTTTAGTTTTTTTTTTATTGTTTTTTTTGTTTGTTGCTAAAGACACTTGCTATACAGTTCCACCAATTTACTTATTCAATACATCAAATTAAGAGGCTGTTATATATGTTACCTACAGTATGTAATATACATTACCTACAGTGTTAAGATGAAGAAAAGTGGCTAGCTTCTACTTCGACACACCCAGGTCTGGAATACAGTTCCACTCTGTAGAGGTGATCCACAGCCACAGCAGGTGTCTGACAGACACACAGACAGGGTCCTCAGAGTGCCCTGAGCTAACCTCTGTGATGCACAGGGGACAGCTCTTTGCCATCAAAGAGAGAGGCAACGTCCGTTTCACCTGAGTGCCGTGTTGGCATCCGCCATTAGGACATTGGAGGGGGCCCAGGGGGAAAGCCAGTCCACCCTGTCTTCCTCCCTCCTCTCTGCCCACCTACTGTCTCCCTCCCTCCCTCCTCTCTGCCCACCTACTCCCTCCCTCCCTCCCTCCCTCCCTCCCTCCCTCCCTCCCTCCCTCCCTCCCCTCTGCCCACCTGTCTCTCACCCTCCCTCTCTCCCTTACTTCCCCTCTCTCCCTCACACTCTCCCTCCCTCCCTCCCTCCCTCCCTCCCTCCCTCATCTGAGCCCACCCACTGAGTGGTCCATCAGAGGCCCTGGGGTCTGGGATGTGTCGCCAGAGTGCCAGCCAGACACAATGAGAGGAGAGGAGAGGTGAGGCAGCTAGAGGTGACACCTGCCTGCCTGTCGGAACATTCCACGCTCTCTCTTCCTGCTCTCTGTTGTCATGGCAACCCCGACCCTGAGAGACAAACTCTAAAACACTTGGGGGGGGGGGGGGGGGGGGAAGCAAAAGCAAACCAGACTGCACTTGAATTGTGTTTGGTTTTTTTGTTTCATAGTTGTTTTTATGTCCTTTGTATGTCATAGAAGGACTACAAGACATATCTGTGATAGCTACGTGTTTATTTTAAGATGGAGAGAGAAAGAATGAGAGAGAGAGAGAGAGAGAAAGAGAGAGAGAGAGACACAGAGAGAGAGAGAGAGAGAGAGAGAGAGAGACGGACCTACCAAACGACAGACTGACCGACCGACTGTCCTGCCTGGCTGGCTCAACATAACATATTGCACCTGTTAAATAATTTACCCTGTCTCTCCATAGTTCTGTCACAACTAGCAGAAACAGGCCGTTACTTTCAGATTACCTGGTGACTTGTCACTGCAGCAGGTCACACACACACACATACACAGGTCAGGGGTCGTCCCCCGCTTCATATTTTACACAGTACTGGTCCTGCCACAGTGACCGATGAGGACCTGCCTGTCACTTTGCATATCTAGCAGGTCAGCCAAAAACCTCAGCCCCCCGACTGACTGGGTTTTAACTAAGGTCTCCTGCATGCAACAAGACTGTATTAGCACCCTGAGCTAGAGCCTAGGCATTAGAGTATGTAGCTGGACCATACACTAGACGTTGGCAAGTGTCAACTACTCACAGCAGCTTTCTGTTTTGGAAAACAATCCTGCCAATTCAGTTCCTTGTCACACGGGGGCAGTGTTGAGACAGTAAAACCATGAGAGGTGAATTGAGTAGAAGTTGAGGGGGCCGTGGCTTTTGGGTTGATTGATTATCTTCTAAATGTAATCCATTACAGTTACTAGTTACCCGACCAAAGTTGTAATCAGTAACGTAGTTTATGGATTACCCTAAATTCAGTAATGTAATCTGATTACTTTCATTTACTTTCAGATTACTTTCCCCTTGAAAGACATAAAAAAAAAATGGATCCATCAAACACATTTGCTGTGTCATTATAGTGGACTCTTGACTTGTGACTCTTGACTTGTGACTCTTGACTTGTGACTCTTGACTTGTGACTCTTGACTTGTGACTCTTGACTTGTGACTCTTGACTTGTGACTCTTGACTCTTGACTCGTGACTCGTGACTCGTGACTCGTGACTCTTGACTCGTGACTCGTGACTCGTGACTCGTGACTCGTGACTCTTGACTCGTGATTCTTGACCTGTGACTCTTGACTTGTGATTCTTGACTTGTGACTCAAAATTAAACTTGCACTTTTTTTTTCAATGCTAAATTTTCACCCCCTCCCACACACACAAACATTCTTTCTACATTTAAAAGTAATTGTCCGTGTCTGAGTATAAAAACAAAATGTACCTTCACATCACATGTCGAATCTTGGCGTCTTCATTGCAGACCGGTCTTTGATTTACGGTCAGATTCTTAACAGCTTTAGCCTTCTTGACCTCTTGAGTGACATCACTGCTTAGAGTTCCAGACTAATTGAAATGACAAGGGGATAAGTGGCTGTAGTGATGAAGGAAAGAGTGAAGGGAGGGATGAAAGTGACAGCGGAGAGTGGTAGTATTGATTACTGCATGGAGAGACTAGTCACCTTGTCACCTGCATGACTTCACCATGATGACAAATATCTACCTCACCCCTCCGCTTTGGTCTGCCTCTGCTCTGGTCCACTCTGATCTGGTCCACTCTGCTCTGGTCCACTCTGCTCTGGTCCACTCTGCTCTGGTCCACTCTGCTCTGGTCCACTCCGCTCTGGTCGCCTCTGCTCTGGTCCACTCTGCTCTGGTCCACTCTGCTCTGGTCCACTCTGCTCTGGTCCACTCTGCTCTGGTCCACTCTGCTCTGGTCTGCCTCTGCTCTGGTCTGCCTCTGCTCTGGTCCACTCTGCTCTGGTCCACTCTGCTCTGGTCCACTCTGCTCTGGTCCACTCTGCTCCGCTCTGGATCCGGTTGCATACACAGACTCTGACGATATGTAATCAGGTTAGGTTGAGACATTGTAAGATACGTTTGCGGTGGTGTTGCTAGCTAGCTTCCTGCAAATTCTTACACTGTCGTTTGTGCATCTATTCCTCTCTGATGTTTAAGTGCTCGGCTTAAGTTTGTTCTGGTCAATCGCCCTTCCTGTTAGCAGTGTATTTTATCTGATACCGTTGTACTGTTGTGTTAAACGTTAGTACTGTGTTCGTAGTTTTCCATTGTATACATTGAATTTTCATCGTGGAAGTTAGGCCTAGAAGGCATCGAATTCTTGTTTGCCCACACATGCCCAGTAACTATGCCTCAGATGAGAGCTAGCCCTCGCCAATCCAAAAGAGAAGGTCATAAATCTGACCTGACTTCGGCTTTCTATTGGCTTGTTTCTATGTGTTTGGTATTTTATTAGGATTCCCATTAGCTGTTGTGAAAGCAGCAGCTACTCTTCCCAGGGTCCACACAAAAACATGAAACATGACATAATACAGAACATTAAATAGACAAGAACAGCTCAAGGACAGAACTACATAAATGTCACACATAGCCTATATATCAGTACACACCAAATATCTAGGTCCAGATAGGGGAGAGTCATTTTTTAAACCAGGTTTGCTGTTCACTTGAGCAGTATGAGAAGAAAGAGAGATCCATGCGGTAAGGGCTCTATATAATAATGTACACATTCTTGAATTTGTTTGGAGACTGTGAAAAGACCCCTGGTGGCATGTCTGCTGGGGTAAGTGTGTGTGTCAGAGCTGTGTGTAAGTTGACTATGCAAACAATTTGGAATTTTCAACACATTAATGTTTCTTATATAAAAAAAGGAATGCAGTCAGTCTAGCCATAATAGACTGGGATGTATTTATATCAGCCCTTTGATTACAATGAAGAGCAAGACGTGCCGTTCTGTTCTGGGCCAGCTGCAGTTTGTCTAGATCCTACTTTGCAGCACCTTACCATTTGACAGGGCAATAATCAAGATAAGAAAAAACTAAAGCCTGCAGGACATGCTTTGTGGAGTGTGGTGTCCAAAAAGCAGAGCATCCCTTTATCACAGACAGTCCTCTCCCCAATCTTTACAACCACTGAGTCAATATGTTTGACCATGACAGTTAACAAAGAAATTTAGCCACATTATTCATGATCCGGTACGGTTGAGGTCTTGAACTTACGGAATGTTTTAGAGATGTTCAGGACTACCTTTTTACTGGCCACTCATTCTAAAACTGACTGCAACCCAAAACAGAGTTACAGTGATTTCACTAGCTGTGGTTGCTGACACATCATTGGTTAAAAATAGAAAACAGTAGAGGGCCTAGAAATCTGCCCTGCGGTACACCACACTTTATATCAGATCAAACTTTCCACATGCGCCCAATACAACAAGTGTAGACTTTACTGTGAAATGCTTACTTACAAGCCCTAAACCAACAGTACAGTTTAAGATTAAGAAAATATTTTCCAAGTAAGAGAAAATAAAAAGTAATAAAACAAAGTAACAAAATTAGAACAACAAGAACGAGGCTACATACAGGGAGCACCAGTACCGAGTCAGTGTGCAGGGGTACAGGCTAGTACAGGCTAATCTGTACATGTAGGTGGGGGCGAAGTGACTATGTATAGGTAAAAAACAAACAGCGAGTAGTAGCACTGTACAGGAGGGGGGGGGGGGGGGGGGCTAGGTGAATGTATGTTGACCAGTGGTGATTTTTATGAATTGTTCAGCAGTCTAATGGCTTGGGGCTTGGGGTTGAGGAGCCTTTTGGTCCTAGACTTGGCGCTCCGGTACTGCTTGCTGTGCGGTAGCAGAGAAAACACTATAACTTGGGTGACTGGAGTCTCTGGCAATTTTATGGGCTTTCCTCTGACACGGCCAATTATATAGGTCCTGGAAGGCAGGAAGCTTGGCCCCTGACCTTACGGTCAGATGCAGAGCAGCTGCCATACCAGGCGATGATGCAACCGATCAGGATGCTCTCGATGGTGCAGCTGTAGAACCTTCCCGTCTGTCTTGGTATGTTTGGACCATGATCGTTTGTTGATGATGTGGACACCAAGGAACTTGAAACTCTCGCCCCGCTCCACTACAGCCCTTTGGGGTTAATGGGGGCTTGTTCGGCCCGCCTTTTCCTGTAGTCCATGATCAGCACATTTGTCTTGCTCAAATTGAGGGAGAGGTTGTTGTCCTGGCACCACACTGCCAGTTCTCTGACCTCCTCCCTATAGGCGGTCTTATCATTTTCGGTGATCAGGACTACCACTGTTGTGTCGTCAGCAAACTTAATGATGGTGTTGGAGTCGTGTTTGGCCATGTAGTCGTGGGTGAACAGGGAATACAGAAGGGGACTAAGTACACACCATGAGGAGCCCCAGTGTTAAGGATCAGCGTGGCAGACGTGTTGTTGCCTACCCTAACCACCTGGGGGTGGCCCGTCCGGAAGTCCAGGATCCAGTTGCAGATGGAGATGTTTAGTCCCAGAGTCCTTAGCTTAGTGATGCGCTTTGTGGGCACTATGGTGTTGAATGCTGAGCTGTAGTTGATGAAGGACATTCTCACATGGGTGTTCCTTCTGTCCAGGTGAGAAAGGGCAGTGTGGAGTGCGATTGAGATTGCGTCATCTGTGGATCTGTTGGGGCGGTATGCCAATTGGAGTGGGTCTAGGGTATCCGGGAGGATGCTATTGATGTGAGCCAATACCAGCCTTTCAAAGCACTTCATAGCTACCAACGTTAGTGCCATGGGGCGGTAATAATTTAGGCAGGTTACCTTCGCTTCCTTTGGCACAGGGACTATGGTGGTCTGCTTTTAGGTATTACAGACTCAGTCAGGGAGAGGTTGAAAATGTTTTGAGGACACATCCTGGTAGTCCGTCTGGCCCAGCGGCTTTGTGAATATTGACCTGTTTAAAGGTTTTGTTTACATCGGCCACCGAGAGCGTTATCACACAGTCATCCAGAAAAGCTGCTGCTCTTGTGCGTGCTTCAGTGTTGCTTGCCTCGAAGCAAGCATAAAAGTGGTTTACATGTTTAACATTAGAGAAGTTTTCATTAAAGAAAACCTTCTGTGTTCTATTAGGTAGCCCTGTATCCACGATATGGCAGAGGTTGAAAAGCCGTAACACATATGTTTTTTCAACAACTGGTTATGGTCAACAACATCAAAGGTTGCACTTAAATCTGACAAGTACAGCTCCCACTATCTTCTTATCATAAAATTATTTAAACCAATCATCAGTCATTTGTGTCAGTGAAGTACATGTTGAGTGCCCTGTAACAACAGTAAATGTCATAACACTGGTAAATGTAATAACTTTTCTATACACAATAACTTTTCTATTGTTTTATTTATATATTTATTATTATTTATAATTAAAACACTACTATTTTTCTACACGCAATAACTTTTCTATTGTTTTATGTATTATACCCGGTAAAATAATACTATTTTGAATGGTAAACGTAATAACTTCTTCAGCTAAATGTAATAAATTAATACATGAAGCAGTGGTTATTACATTAACTGGTGAGTAAACAACTTTTATAATATAATAATGTAATACTTTCAACCAATAATGTAATAACTTAGCAAAATAACATACCACCCACCACCCACTGCCAATCACAGCACAAACAAACTAATGCAAATCATACAGGGGTACTCATACATAGAGACACCCACAAGCACACATTGAAATGTACACACATGTACAGTCATACACACACACACACACACACACACACACACACACACACACACACTTTATTTGATCATTATTATTAATCAAGTTATTATTATCTCGTGGTTATTACGTTATCATGTCAGTAGCAACTTTTTTGATGAATAACAACAACTTCAACCGTATTAAAGCAAATCAATGTCTTTATGTGTTATTTCCCTTGTCTTTATTGGAATAGTCCCAAAAGTACAAAACCCATCATTCTGGCACTCCAGGCAGGTTCAAGCAAACGCTCAAAGTAATTCAACGATTACAAATCTGCATTGGGCACAAAGGGCAATTGTTGTCATTTTAACATGTTGAGTAACCTTGCCTTGAAACACGAAGACTGGCATTAGTTCCACAAGCAGTCACCGTGGCTTCAGCTCGGCAGAGATGATTAAAGTATTGTGCCGCGCAGAACTAACCCCAGTCAGTAACACCAGCAACCATCCAGCTCCATCCAACCAGATAGTTTTACTATACAAATCACTGTAATGAAAACAGGACATTTTTTGTTTTGAAGATTCCATTTAATGTGGTATGAGCATAGAGAATGTGGTATGGGCATCGAAGTGAACAAAAAGGCAATTTTAGCATGGGCAGAACCATTGAGGACCGTTCAACTGGGTGGGGGGGGGGGGGAGGGGGGGGTTCCCTATGGGTTGCAGCCTCAAAGGAACTGCCCATGCTGTCACAGACACTATAACGGCGCCGATATAAAGAGTCTTCTATCTATCTCTATGCGTATAAAGGTTATGATTAATGATACTGGAACAATGGCGAAGCGTTTATGAATGATTTCACAGAGGTGTTATTATTAATAGACATGGGAAGTAGGGTGCAGCACTCCCTGAAAAAAATATCTGAATTAAACTGTAAATATATATTTTACCCAAAGTAGTACAACGGCCCTTACTAGTATTAGCAGACCGCCATCTGCATTCATCATCTCAGCTTTGGCAAAAAGAAAAGTCGTTTTATAATTAACATTTATCAATAGTTGGAATCGTAAGAGTTGTTGCCTCGTCCGTCTTTCTATGTTTTATTTATTTATTTATTTTACCTTTATTTAACCAGGTAGGCAAGTTGAGAACAAGTTCTCATTTACAATTGCGACCTGGCCAAGATAAAGCAAAGCAGTTCGACAGATACAACAACACAGAGTTACACATGGAGTAAAACAAACATACAGTCAATAATAAAGTATAAACAAGTCTATATACAATGTGAGCAAATGAGGTGAGAAGGGAGGTAAAGGCAAAAAAAGGCCTTGGTGGCAAGGTAAATACAATATAGCAAGTAAAACACTGGAATGGTAGTTTTGCAATGGAAGAATGTGCAAAGTAGAAATAAAAATAATGGGGTGCAAAGGAGCAAAATAAATAAATAAATTAAATACAGTTGGGAAAGAGGTAGTTGATAGGGCTAAATTATATGTGGGCTATGTACAGGTGCAGTAATCTGTGAGCTGCTCTGACAGTTGGTGCTTAAAGCTAGTGAGGGAGATAAGAGTTTCCAGTTTCAGAGATTTTTGTAGTTCGTTCCAGTCATTGGCAGCAGAGAACTGGAAAGAGAGGCGGCCAAAGAAAGAATTGGTTTTGGGGGTGACTAGAGAGATATACCTGCTGGAGCGTGTGCTACAGGTGGGAGATGCTATGGTGACCAGCGAGCTGAGATAAGGGGGGACTTTACCTAGCAGGGTCTTGTAGATGACATGGAGCCAGTGGGTTTGGCGACGAGTATGAAGCGAGGGCCAGCCAACGAGAGCGTACAGGTCGCAATGGTGGGTAGTGTATGGGGCTTTGGTGACAAAACGGATTGCACTGTGATAGACTGCATCCAGTTTGTTGAGTAGGGTATTGGAGGCTATTTTGTAAATTACATCGCCAAAGTCGAGGATTGGTAGGATGGTCAGTTTTACAAGGGTATGTTTGGCAGCATGAGTGAAGGATGCTTTGTTGCGAAATAGGAAGCCAATTCTAGATTTAACTTTGGATTGGAGATGTTTGATATGGGTCTGGAAGGAGAGTTTACAGTCTAACCAGACACCTAAGTATTTGTAGTTGTCCACGTATTCTAAGTCAGAGCCGTCCAGAGTAGTGATGTTGGACAGGCGGGTAGGTGCAGGTAGTGATCGGTTGAAGAGCATGCATTTAGTTTTACTTGTATTTAAGAGCAGTTGGAGGCCACGGAAGGAGAGTTGTATGGCATTGAAGCTTGCCTGGAGGGTTGTTAACACAGTGTCCAAAGAAGGGCCGGAAGTATACAGAATGGTGTCGTCTGCGTAGAGGTGGATCAGAGACTCACCAGCAGCAAGAGCGACCTCATTGATGTATACAGAGAAGAGAGTCGGTCCAAGAATTGAACCCTGTGGCACCCCCATAGAGACTGCCAGAGGTCCGGACAACAGACCCTCAGATTTGACACACTGAACTCTATCAGAGAAGTAGTTGGTGAACCAGGCGAGGCAATCATTTGAGAAACCAAGGCTGTTGAGTCTGCCGATGAGGATGTGGTGATTGACAGAGTCGAAAGCCTTGGCCAGATCAATGAATACGGCTGCACAGTAATGTTTCTTATCGATGGCGGTTAAGATATCGTTTAGGACCTTGAGCGTGGCTGAGGTGCACCCATGACCAGCTCTGAAACCAGATTGCATAGCAGAGAAGGTATGGTGAGATTCAAAATGGTCGGTAATCTGTTTGTTGACTTGGCTTTCGAAGACCTTAGAAAGGCATGGTAGGATAGATATAGGTCTGTAGCAGTTTGGGTCAAGAGTGTCCCCCCCTTTGAAGAGGGGGATGACCGCAGCTGCTTTCCAATCTTTGGGAATCTCAGACGACACGAAAGAGAGGTTGAACAGGCTAGTAATAGGGGTGGCAACAATTTCGGCAGATAATTTTAGAAAGAAAGGGTCCAGATTGTCTAGCCCGGCTGATTTGTAGGGGTCCAGATTTTGCAGCTCTTTCAGAACATCAGCTGAATGGATTTGGGAGAAGGAGAAATGGGGAAGGCTTGGGCGAGTTGCTGTTGGGGGTGCAGTGCTGTTGACAGGGGTAGGAGTAGCCAGGTGGAAAGCATGGCCAGCAGTAGAAAAATGCTTATTGAAATTTTCAATTATGGTGGATTTATCAGTGGTGACAGTGTTTCCTATCTTCAGTGCAGTGGGCAGCTGGGAGGAGGTGTTCTTATTCTCCATGGACTTTACAGTGTCCCAGAACTTTTTTGAGTTAGTGTTGCAAGAAGCAAATTTCTGCTTGAAAAAGCTAGCCTTGGCTTTTCTAACTGCCTGTGTATAATGGTTTCTAGCTTCCCTGAACAGCTGCATATCACGGGGGCTGTTCGATGCTAATGCAGAACGCCATAGGACGTTTTTGTGTTGATTAAGGGCAGTCAGGTCTGGGGAGAACCAAGGGCTATATCTGTTCCTGGTTCTAAATTTCTTGAATGGGGCATGTTTATTTAAGATGGTTAGGAAGGCATTTTTAAAAAATATCCAGGCATCCTCTACTGACGGGATGAGGTCAATATCCTTCCAGGATACCCCGGCCAGGTCGATTAGAAAGGCCTGCTCGCTGAAGTGTTTCAGGGAGCGTTTTACAGTGATGAGAGGAGGTCGTTTGACCGCTGACCCATTACGGATGCAGGCAATGAGGCAGTGATCGCTGAGATCTTGGTTGAAGACAGCAGAGGTGTATTTAGAGGGGAAGTTGGTTAGGATGATATCTATGAGGGTGCCCGTGTTTAAGGCTTTGGGGAGGTACCTGGTAGGTTCATTGATAATTTGTGTGAGATTGAGGGCATCAAGTTTAGATTGTAGGATGGCTGGGGTGTTAAGCATGTTCCAGTTTAGGTCGCCTAGCAGCACGAGCTCTGAAGATAGATGGGGGGCAATCAGTTCACATATGGTGTCCAGAGCACAGCTGGGGGCAGAGGGTGGTCTATAGCAGGCGGCAACGGTGAGAGACTTGTTTTTAGAAAGGTGGATTTTTAAAAGTAGAAGTTCAAATTGTTTGGGTACAGACCTGGATAGTAGGACAGAACTCTGCAGGCTATCTTTGCAGTAAATTGCAACACCGCCCCCTTTGGCAGTTCTATCTTGTCTGAAAATGTTGTAGTTTGGAATTAAAATGTCTGAATTTTTGGTGGTCTTCCTAAGCCAGGATTCAGACACAGCTAGAACATCCGGGTTGGCAGAGTGTGCTAAAGCAGTGAAAAGAACAAACTTAGGGAGGAGGCTTCTAATGTTAACATGCATGAAACCAAGGCTATTACGGTTACAGAAGTCGTCAAAAGAGAGCGCCTGGGGAATAGGAGTGGAGCTAGGCACTGCAGGGCCTGGATTCACCTCTACATCGCCAGAGGAACATAGGAGGAGTAGAATAAGGGTGCGACTGAAAGCAATAAGAATTGGTCGTCTAGAACGTCTGGAACAGAGAGTAAATGGAGGTTTCTGGGGGCGATAAAATAGCATCAAGGTATAATGTACAGACAAAGGTAAGGTAGGATGTGAATACAGTGGAGGTAAACCTAGGTATTGAGTGATGAAGAGAGAGATATTGTCTCTAGAAACATCATTGAAACCAGGAGATGTCATTGCATATGTGGGTGGTGGAACTAATAGGTTGGATAAGGTATAGTGAGCAGGACTAGAGGCTCTACAGTGAAATAAGCCAATAAACACTAACCAGAACAGCAATGGACAAGACATATTGACATTAAGGAGAGGCATGCTTAGTCGAGTGATCAAAAGGGTCCAGTGAGTGGAGAGGTTGGTTTAGGGTCACGGCGATTTAGACAGCTAGCCAAGCCAACCGGTAGCAAGCTAGCATAGGATGGAGTCTGTTGTTAGCCACCTCTTGCGTTCGGTCAGTAGATTAGTGGGGTTCCGTGTGGTAGAGGGGATTAATCCAAATCACACAACAACAAAAATAAGAACAATAGATATAGTTATAGAGGCCCGAGAAGAAAACATAATAATTCAAATAAATAAATTGTCCGATTGTCTATTCAGATAGCAGCCGGAAAGACAGCTAACGGTTAGCGGGCCGCAGATGGGCGTTCCGGTAACGTCGCGACAGAGGAGCCAGCCGGATCTCCTTCAGGTAGATAACGTCGGCAGTCCGGTTGTGAAGGCCCGGTGGGGCTCCGCGTAGGCAGTGAAACGGGTCCGGATAGGTGACTGCAGCCCAGGAGTGAATGATGGAACTCAGGCGTGATTGACGGAGCTGGCTAGCACCGGAACAATCGATGTTTGCTCCGGAATCGACGAAAGCCGACTGTCACACGGATAGCAGCTAGCTAGCTGTGAGATCCGGGTATGAACGTCCAGAGAGCAGTTGAAATTCAGGGACATGGAGAGAAAAAAAAAAAAAAAAAAAAAAAAAAAAAAAAAAAAAAAAAAAAAAAAAAAAAAAAAAAAAAAAAAAAAAAAAAAAAAAATGGTCCGGTATGTTCCGTTTCCCGAGCCGCGCTGCGCCGTACAAAACTGGCGATAGATTTTCGATAGAATTTCGAACTAAAGGACAGCCGATGACCACAAACCGTGGTTAGCTTCTGATTAGCTTCTGGGCTAGCTCCTGGCTAGCTTCTGGCTAGTTTCTGGCCAGCCTCCTGGAGTTTCTGGCTAGCTTCCTGAAGGATTGCAGATCTGAGGTAAATAATACTTTTTTATAAATATAAATTGGTGAGGCTGGTTGCAGGAGAGTGTTTAGAAGATGAGTTGATGGAAAATAAAAATAAAATGTATGTGAAAAAAAGTTGTAAATATATATATATACAGGACACGACAAGACGAGGACAAAAGACGTCTGAACTGCTATGCGATCTTGGAGAAAAAAAAGTGATGTGATTGTCATTCTAATGGCATCCAGACAGAACAAAACCCTGTCCTCAAACTATTATATCAAAAGGTCTAAAGTTATGGGCAAAGACACAAAATATACGCATCAAATGTAATATGATGTGTGGGTTCGATTCCAATGGGGGGGACCAGTATGACAATGAATGCACTCACTACTGCTCTGGATAAGAGTATCTGCTAACTGACTCACTACTGCTCTGGATAAGAGTATCTGCTAACTGACTCACTACTGCTCTGGATAAGAGTATCTGCTAACTGACTCACTACTGCTCTGGATAAGAGTATCTGCTAACTGACTCACTACTGCTCTGGAGAAGAGTATCTGCTAACTGACTCACTACTGCTCTGGATAAGAGTATCTGCTAACTGACTCACTACTGCTCTGGATAAGAATATTTGCTAACTGACTCACTACTGTAAATTGCTCTGGATAAGAGTATCTGCTAACTGACTCACTACTGTAAATTGCTCTGGATAAGAGTATCTGCTAACTGACTCACTACTGTAAGTTGCTCTGGATAAGAGTATTAATAGACCATTTGTAGAAATAAGTTGTATTTCAAGAAACTGAAAAACATACCAAGCAAGTGTTATTATAAGTATTAACAGATTATCAGATTGTTAATATCAGACTCCAGTTACAGATGCTGATAAAACATTCAAATGCATTTAATTACATTTTTTTTCACAAAAGTAGTGCACTTGGCCTTGGCTAGTTCTGGGCCTTGACTAGTCCTGGGGCTTGACTAGTCCTGGGGCTAGACTAGTCCTGGGGCTTGACCAGTCCTGGGCCTTTACCAGTCCTGGGGCTTGACTAGTCCTGGGGCTTGACTAGTCCTGGGGCTTGACCAGTCCTGGGCCTTGACTAGTCCTGGGCCTTGACTAGTCCTGGGGCTTGACCAGTCCTGGGCCTTGACTAGTCCTAGGGCTTGATTAGTCCTGGGCCTTGACTAGTCCTGGGGCTTGACTAGTCCTGGGCCATGACTAGTCCTGGGGCTTGACCATTCCTGGGCCTTGACCAGTCCTGGGCCTTGACTAGTCCTGGGGCTTGACCAGTCCTGGGCCTTGACTAGTCCTGGGGCTTGATTAGTCCTGGCCTTGACTAGTCCTGGGGCTTGACTAGTCCTGGGCCTTGACTAGTCCTGGGGCTTGACCAGTCCTGGGGCTTGACTAGTCCTGGGCATTGACTAGTCCTGGGCCTTGACTAGTCCTGGGGCTTGACTAGTCCTGGGGCTTGACTAGTCCTGGGCCATGACTAGTCCTGGGCCATGACTAGTCCTGGGCCATGACTAGTCCTGGAGCTTGATTAGTCCTGGCCTTGACTAGTCCTGGGCCATGACTAGTCCTGGGCCATGACTAGTCCTGGGGCTTGATTAGTCCTGGCCTTGACTAGTCCTGGGCCTTTTGGTTTATAGGTAGACTTTATCATCATACATGAAATAGTTATTTGTAAATACCATGTTCAAGAGCTGCAACAGAAAATCATTGGGGGATTCAGAGTTGTCACGTGACTTTAAGAATTTGGCAATCGATTGTAGGCCTTCAGTATGGGGAATGCAGGTGTACAGACTGGCCAAGTCTAGCTTAACGAGTAGTACATCTGAATCAAGTTGACAGTCATTTAAGCAGCTGTGTGTTTTAAAAACCACATATTTCAGGAAATAAATCAATACATTCTGAGAGGGGCTCTGTAACTGATCCTTAGCCAATCATAATAAATACGGATGGAGGCTGAGTAGGGTTCTCGTGCACTTTTAGAAGGGAATAAATGACTGGGGTGACTGAATAGGTAACCTTTTTAGGAACTTGTGTTCACACTTAATGATCCAGTTTTGGTAAGACGCATGTTGTAACAAGCTATTGATTTCTGATTTTATAGAGGCAATTGGGCCACTTTGCAAAAGTCCAAAGTAACCAGACAGATTCAGATGTTTTTCAATTTCAGAATGGAAATAGCTCACATCCATTGCAACTATTGACCCCCCACATTTCTCTGCAGGTTTTAGGACAATGTCTTAATTCTCCTGGAGTTCTGTTAGTGCTTGTCTTTTGGCTGGAGGAAGATCGTGATATTGGGGTCCCTGGTCATTTTTGAAAATAGTTTCCAATTTATTTTCAATCAGTCTGCCAAACGTGGTGACAACTGAGCTTTTATGGGTGGGGACAAACGATGAGGGTTTTGAAAAAGAGCGAAGGGGTAGGAAGGGGCCGCTGGTTTGGGTGAGGGGGAGTGACCGCTGGATTGGGCGAGGGGGGCAGGGAGGACCTGCTGAAAGGCAGTAGGGGATAGCTCCTGAAAAGTGATGTACAGTGCCTTGCGAAAGTATTCGGCCCCCTTGAACTTTGCGACCTTTTGCCACATTTCAGGCTTCAAACATAAAGATATAAAACTGTATTTTTTTGTGAAGAATCAACAACAAGTGGGACACAATCATGAAGTGGAACGACATTTATTGGATGTTTCAAACTTTTTTTAACAAATCAAAAACTGAAAAATTGGGCGTGCAAAATTATTCAGCCCCCTTAAGTTAATACTTTGTAGCGCCACCTTTTGCTGCGATTACAGCTGTAAGTCGCTTGGGGTATGTCTCTATCAGTTTTGCACATCGAGAGACTGAAATTGTTTCCCATTCCTTCTTGCAAAACAGCTTGAGCTCAGTGAGGTTGGATAGAGAGCATTTCTGAACAGCAGTTTTCAGTTCTTTCCACAGATTCTCAATTGGATTCAGGTCTGGACTTTGACTTGGCCATTCTAACACCTGGATATGTTTATTTTTGAACCATTCCATTGTAGATTTTGCTTTATGTTTTGGATCATTGTCTTGTTGGAAGACAAATCTCCGTCCCAGTCTCAGGTCTTTTGCAGACTCCATCAGGTTTTCTTCCAGAATGGTCCTGTATTTGGCTCCATCCATCTTCCCATCAATTTTAACCATCTTCCCTGTCCCTGCTGAAGAAAAGCAGGCCCAAACCATGATGCTGCCACCACCATGTTTGACTGTGGGGATGGTGTGTTCAGGGTGATGAGCTGTGTTGCTTTTACGCCAAACATAACATTTTGCATTGTTGCCAAAAAGTTCAATTTTGGTTTCATCTGACCAGAGCACCTTCTTCCACATGTTTGGTGTGTCTCCCAGGTGGCTTGTGGCAAACTTTAAACAACACTTTTTATGGATATCTTTAAGAAATGGCTTTCTTCTTGCCACTCTTCCATAAAGGCCAGATTTGTGCAATATACAACTGATTGTTGTCCTATGGACAGAGTCTCCCACCTCAGCTGTAGATCTCTGCAGTTCATCCAGAGTGATCACGGGCCTCTTGGCTGCATCTCTGATCAGTCTTCTCCTTGTATGAGTTGAAAGTTTAGAGGGACGGCCAGGTCTTGGTAGATTTGCAGTGGTCTGATACTCCTTCCATTTCAATATTATCGCTTGCACAGTGCTCCTTGGGATGTTTAAAGCTTGGGAAATCTTTTTGTATCCAAATCCGGCTTTAAACTTCTTCACAACAGTATCTCGGACCTGCCTGATGTGTTCCTTGTTCTTCATGATGCTCTCTGCGCTTTTAACGGACCTCTGAGACTATCACAGTGCAGGTGCATTTATACGGAGACTTGATTACACACAGGTGGATTGTATTTATCATCATTAGTCATTTAGGTCAACATTGGATCATTCAGAGATCCTCACTGAACTTCTGGAGAGAGTTTGCTGCACTGAAAGTAAAGGGGCTGAATAATTTTGCACGCCCAATTTTTCAGTTTTTGATTTGTTAAAAAAGTTTGAAATATCCAATAAATGTCGTTCCACTTCATGATTGTGTCCCACTTGTTGTTGATTCTTCACAAAAAAATACAGTTTTATATCTTTATGTTTGAAGCCTGAAATGTGGCAAAAGGTCGCAAAGTTCAAGTGGGCCGAATACTTTCGCAAGGCACTGTAGGTGTAAGCACCCTGCTCTAATACTTACGCTTAAGCATAGCAGGGTAAGACAGTCTTGTGGCAGGAGACCTAGGTTAGACACCAATCTGGTTAGGTATCAGGAAGGAGGTGAAATGGGTGCTGGAGTGTAACCAAGGTGACTCTGTAAACGCAGTGTTTTTATTTGTTTTATTTTATTTTACCCCGTTTTCTCCCCAATTTCGTGGTATCCAAATGGTAGTTACAGTCTTGTCTCATCGCTGTAACTCCCATATGGACTCGGGAGAGGCGAAGGTCGAGAGCCATGCGTCCTCCGAAACACAACCCAACCAAGCCGCACTGCTTCCTGACACATTGCCCACTTAACCCGGAAGCCAGCCGCCCCAATATGTCAGAGGAAACACTGGGCACTGCACCCGGCCCGCCACAGGAGTCGCTAGTGTGCGATGGGACAAGGACACCCCTGCCGGCCAAACCCTCCCCTAACCCGGACGACGCTGGGCCAAACCCTCCCCTAACCCGGACGACGCTGGGCCAAACCCTCCCCTAACCCGGACGACGCTGGGCCAAACCCTCCCCTAACCCGGACGACGCTGGGCCAAACCCTCCCCTAACCCGGACGACGCTGGGCCAATTGTGCACTGCCCCATGGGTCTCCCGGTTACGGCTGGCTGCAACAAGAGCCTGGACTTCAA
Organism: Oncorhynchus mykiss; assembly: GCF_013265735.2. Classification (NCBI taxonomy): domain Eukaryota; kingdom Metazoa; phylum Chordata; class Actinopteri; order Salmoniformes; family Salmonidae; genus Oncorhynchus; species Oncorhynchus mykiss. The sequence goes on along the minus strand of NC_048572.1, from coordinate 86,285,603 downwards.
CCCAGAAACTCTAGTGGCACAGCTAGCACTGTGACACAGTGCCTTAGACCACCGCACCACTTAGGAGGCCCTCTGTCAACTATGTTTGAGGATATATTTGAGGCTATACATTTGTTTGTAGTACGGAGTAAAACAATCTTATACTAGGAAGGGGTAAGACCAAGCACTGTAAGCATATGAAGCATTAATTAACTACTGTAAACATGTTATATTGTTCAATAACATTCAGAGTCAGAATATCCTTTATTCCCAAAGGACGTTTACAAATACCTCGAATTAGACTTGGTGAAATGGTGAATACAGACAATAAACATTTGATATACAGACAGAATATATCGACAAATAATTTACGATTCCACTATAAACAGCAAAAGCAACATAATACATGCTTATACATACATGCATTCATTGAGATGAACATTGAACTGCAGCTACCTGAGAACATTTGGTGACGTTCTGAGAACATTCTAAGAACGTTGCATTATGGTCCCAAGGGAAGTCCTCTGGTGGGCCTTTGTCTAATTTCCTGTAAATTCCCTGGATGTCACAGAGGACCATGTCAGGACTTTTTTTTTTTAGAACATTCAAAGGACTGTAAATTTTGTCAACAATAACTATGACAAAAACACTCGTCAACAACCTATTTTCCCTGACTAAAACTATGATGATAATGAGACGACGATGTCCTGGAAAAAAAAAAGATAACTATTAGAAATTACTTTTCATTTTAGTCGACGGAAATGTGAGGAGACAAAAATTCCATCTAACAGACATTTGACATTAAGTTCCTTTTCATCGGCTTCATCCCATCGTTGGTATGCTTGCAGAATATTTCATCCAATCCTGTCACCGGCAGAAATGACATCTTTCAGCTGCACGATCTGATTGAGCTTCTTCCCCAGACGGTCACATCAGTCACTCGTCAATCCTTTGAACTGATGTGAAGCCACTTGTGATTGGCAGTGGGTGGCATGTGCATCAAATTAAGCTGAGTAGTACATAATATCATTTATTTTAGTATATTATTACATTATTGGTTCGTGAAGTTGTTACTCAACGGTTAATGAAATAGCCACCGGTTAAGTTCCATTTGGGTTACCAGATGCACACAATCCATTTTGGGTTAAATGTAATAAAATATTACATTTAGTGGTAAACGTTTACCGTTCAAAATTTTATCACGTTTACTGACAAGTTATTACAAATCAAAAAGTTATTACATTTACCTGTGTTATTACATGTAGTATTAGTATTTGGATAGAAAACACTCTGAAGTTTCTAAAACTGTTTGAATCATGTCTGTGAGTATAACAGAACTTACGTAGCAGGCGAAACCCAGAGGAAAAACCATTCCGAATATTTTTTTTTGAGGTCACTCTCTTTTCAATGAATTTTCATTGGGGATGTCACCAGTCTTTAGAAATTGGTTGAAGTTTTTCCTTTGTGTAATGAAGAAGTAGCCCTGTTCAAAACGAGGGTCACTTCAAGTGTACTGTTTGATAGAGGTGCATGACCAGAAAGGTAGCATCAGTTTGTTGTCTTCCTGTATTGAACACAGATCATCCCATCTTACATTTTTATTGATTATTTACCTAAAGTTGTATTTTCAAAAGAAGTTTGAAATGTTTTGGCAAAGTTCACAGGTAACTTTTGAGATATTTTGTTGTCACGTTGCGCAAGTTGGAACCGGTGTTTTTCTGGATCAAACTCGCCAAATAAATGGACATTTTGGATATATCGACGGAATTAATCGAACAAAAGGACCATTTGTGATATTTATGGGACATATTGGAGTGCCAACAGAAGAAGCTCGTCAAAGGTAAGACATGATTTATATTTTTATTTCTGCGTTTTGTGTCGCGCCTGCAGGGTTGAAATATGCTTCTCTCTCTTTGTTAACGGAGGTGCTATCCTCAGATAATAGCATCGTTTGCTTTCGCCGAAAAGCCTTTTTGAAATCTGACATGTTGGCTGGTTTTACAACACATGTAGCTTTAATTTGGTGTCTTACATGTGTGATTTCATGAAAGTTTGATTTTTAAAGTAATTTATTTGAATTTGGCACTCTGCATTTTCTCTGGCTTTTGGCCAGGTGGGACGCTAGCGTCACACACATCCCAGAGAGGTTATTAAATGACCTTTTCTCATTTAGGGTCAAGAACCTAACATCAAAATGTGGTCTCGCTGATGTGTTGTGGAATGTCTGTGTAGATTTTGTATACAAACATGATGTTGTGGGTCATTTTGACCCGGAGGATTTCATGTATATAGTGTCATGACGTTGGCCTGTGGGTAAGGTTTATGACCCCCCCATAAATACCTTTCTCCCTTCCCTCTCTCTCTGACTCTACTGAAGGACTCTTGAATAGCCTTTGTTAAACATAGAGAGTCTGGGAACATCAAATAAGTGGGGGGAAAGGAACCGTATTTTGGTAATAGAACCAGTTGAAAATATGCGTTGGTACTTAATGAATATGATGTCAGTTCGGTTGTCATCTGAGACATTATGACTGATGACAGGATGACAAACTGTATCTGGGAAAGTCTACACATTCTAGTTATCAGATTCACATGGAATTGTTGTGCAATTTAAATGTTTGAATATGAAAAGATGAAATGTAATTTAGCTTCCAAATGAGAGAATTGGGTTTTCATAAGGTTAGAGCTCTGCTCAATCAGTGGCCCGCCCCTGTGAAGAGACATTGGTTATAAACTATGAAACACACCCTTCTCTCCCTCCACTATATAAGCCCTTGAAGAAAATATAACTTTCTGTTCCGAGGACGATGGTCCATACGTTACAAGGACTAACATGTCAACTACAGAACTAAGCCAACAGCAGCGTGAGCTTTGGTTGTGAATAATATGAACTTTGAACTCTTGTTCACTAAAGAAGTGAATAAGAAGTGATCCTAGCCGTTGAGTTAGCAACAGTAGCTGTAAACGTGGGCTCGGAAAGGACGGACGACCTCCGTCTACCACACAACAACGTTACTACAAAGTATCCAGTTTACCACCAGAGACACTCTTCAAATGACTAGGAAGATCTCTGTTGGGCAACACGGCCAGCATCTACGACCAACCTACCAAAGCGCAGCTCAGAGTAAATATTTCTTGCATTTCCTTTTTCCAAATGGGCGGTAATTTTAGAATGCACAAGATACTGTATTTACGATAGCAGAGCTTCTCCCTTTGTTCCTCAGTCTTCCCGCTCTTTCACTCAAACCCAACCCCCTTTCCGTTGTGTAACCAGCCATCATGTTGGCTCCGTCCACCAGGGACGTTTTCTGTATGATAACAAAATTTGCATTATGTGTATATGTAATTCTGTGTGATTTGTTAGGTATTTAGTAAATAAATAATTAAACCCAATTTTGTATTGCTGATTCAACTTGTTAGCCAGGGTTCGTGAAGATAACCAAGAATTTACAACTTTCAGGTGAGACTGAAATAAGGTGACGATTAATATTGACTGCTATTGATGTAAAATATTACTAGGTCTTTAAGAGTTTATTCGGAAGATAACAGCTCTATAAACACTCTTTTGTGGTGCCCCGACTTTCTAGTTAATTACATTTACGTGATTAGCTAAATCAGGTAATATTAAATACAGAGAAAGGATTTTATAGAATAGCATGTCATATCACTTAATCCGGCATAGCCAAGGACACGACAATAGATATTTGCACAGGTCCAATTTATTAAGCAAGTGTCTTTGATGTATTTTGTTTTGACTGGTTCTGGTTGCATTTTTATAACTATATTCGGGTGAAAAGGAGCAAGCTTCTCTTTCTCAGTGCGAGAGCAGCAGATCTCTGACACAGACACTCAAAAATGAGCTCCAAAAGATTTTCAGTCAATGAAGCCTCATCACATATTCTGAACTGTGACAGTGAAATAGAAGAAGAGGTTTCAGAGATAGAGGACAATGCTGTTGATGCGAACCCTACCCCATTTCTTTGGTGAAGAGAATTCAGAGGAGTCGACCATACCAGAGAACATGCAACCATTATCCAGAGAAGACAGGACATGTAAGTCTAAAGATGGTAATATAGAATGTTCACCGTCACCACAACAACGTCAAGGGAGACTGTCAGCTTCCAATGTAATCAAAATGGTTCCAGGGCCTACAGGATTTGCTCTGCACCAACTCGACAAGACAGTAAAACCAGCACCACTTGTGTAGAATGCAATAAATACATCTGCAGAAAGAACACAGGTACATTGTGTTCAACATGTGGAGAGAAAGACTGATGGGATCATTTTGACCAATAGGGTCAAATCACACCTACTGTAAGTGCTACTGGGAAGTACAAGAAAAATGCCTACTTGGGGAAACAGAAAATGCTTGATTGTGAGAAGGAAATATGTTTAACAAATAGTTTTTAAATATAACATTTTTGAAATCAAATGTTCTTGTAATTTTTTAAAAATAAAGTTTAGTCTGTTTTTATTTGGTTCTTTGACTGTCTTGAGTGTGTTTAAACTGTTCGGGTCAATCTGACCACAATAAGGGTGCTTTACCATTATTGGGTAGCGGAATGACTTTGGCTTCCCTCCAGGTGGCTTCCCTCCAGGTGGCTTCCCTCCAGGTGGCTTCCCTCTTTGGCTTCCCTCTTTGGCTTCCCTCCAGGTGGCTTCCCTCCAGGTGGCTTCCCTCCAGGTGGCTTCCCTCTTTGGCTTCCCTCTTTGGCTTCCCTCCAGGTGGCTTCCCTCCAGGTGGCTTCCCTCCAGGTGGCTTCCCTCTTTGGCTTCCCTCTTTGGCTTCCCTCCAGGTGGCTTCCCTCCAGGTGGCTTCCCTCCAGGTGGCTTCCCTCTTTGGCTTCCCTCTTTGGCTTCCCTCCAGGTGGCTTCCCTCCAGATGGCTTCCCTCTTTGGCTTCCCTCCAGGTGGCTTCCCTCTTTGGCTTCCCTCTTTGGCTTCCCTCTTTGGCTTCCCTCTTTGGCTTCCCTCTTTGGCTTCCCTCTTTGGCTTCCCTCCAGGTGGCTTCCCTCCAGGTGGCTTCCCTCTTTGGCTTCCCTCCAGGTGGCTTCCCTCTTTGGCTTCCCTCTTTGGCTTCCCTCCAGGTCTAAGGACAAACAGAGTTATTTAAAATATTTGACAAATTGGAGTGGCGATATAGTCCTCTACCATCCTCATTCTCATTAATGATGGACAGCAATACAAAATGACAACATGTTTCATTATTTTGTCATTATTAAGGTATGTTATGCATGAATACGATGGCTCACAGCTTGTTGTTGGCATTTCCTGACTACGCTTGACTACTTTGCCAATTAAATAGTTATTAAAGTAATTAGCAACATCAAAAGCTTTTGTGATAAATGAGCCATCTGATTCAATGTAAGATGGAATTGAATTAGTGTTTCTGCCCATAAGTGTAGGTGATAGCCTATTGGCTACAATCGGTCATGTCCAGACCTATAGTGACAGGGAGGGAGGAGCCGGGAAATCTAGCCAATCTTTAATGAGACTTTTAATTACATACTGTATAATGTATATAGGCTAAATGCCAGTCATGTTTGTTGAAAATAATGACTGGATCATTTATATTAACGTCTGATTCTGGGGCTCCCGAGTGGCGCAGTGATCTAAGGCACTGCATCTCAGTGCAAGGGGCATCACTACAGTCCCTGGTTTGAAACCAGGCTGTATCACTGCAACATCACCAACTTTGCAGTCAACATTTTGAAACTATTTAACCACAAATGTAATTGTTTAAAACCTGGATGTTTTCTTGTCATTTTTTTTAGACATGTCTTACCGTGTTCTGCCCATTTGAATGTTCTGCCTATTTGAATGTTCTGCCCATTTGAATGTTCTGCCTATTAGAATGTTCTGCCTATTTGAATGTTCTGCCTATTTGAATGTTCTGCCTATTTGAATGTTCTGCCTATTAGAATGTTCTGTCTATTAGAATGTTCTGCCCATTTGAATGTTCTGCCCATTTGAATGTTCTGCCCATTTGAATGTTCTGCCTATTAGAATGTTCTGCCTATTAGAATGTTCTGTCTATTAGAATGTTCTGCCCATTTGAATGTTCTGCCTATTAGAATGTTCTGCCTATTTGAATGTTCTGCCTATTTGAATGTTCTGCCTATTTGAATGTTCTGCCTATTTGAACGTTCTGCCTATTTGAACGTTCTGCCTATTTGAATGTTCTGCCTATTTGAATGTTCTGCCCATTTGAATGTTCTGCCCATTTGAATGTTCTGCCTATTAGAATGTTCTGCCTATTTGAACGTTCTGCCCATTTGAATGTTCTGCCTATTTGAATGTTCTGCCCATTTGAATGTTCTGCCTATTAGAATGTTCTGCCTATTTGAATGTTCTGCCTATTAGAATGTTCTGCCCATTTGAATGTTCTGCCTATTTGAATGTTCTGCCTATTTGAATGTTCTGCCCATTTGAATGTTCTGCCTATTTGAATGTTCTGCCCATTTGAATGTTCTGCCTATTAGAATGTTCTGCCCATTTGAATGTTCTGCCTATTTGAATGTTCTGCCTATTTGAATGTTCTGCCCATTTGAATGTTCTGCCTATTTGAATGTTCTGCCCATTTGAATGTTCTGCCTATTAGAATGTTCTGCCTATTAGAATGTTCTGTCTATTAGAATGTTCTGCCCATTTGAATGTTCTGCCTATTTGAATGTTCTGCCTATTTGAATGTTATGTCTATTAGAATGTTCTGTCTATTAGAATGTTCTGCCTATTTGAATGTTCTGCCTATTTGAATGTTCTGCCTATTAGAATGTTCTGTCTATTAGAATGTTCTGTCTATTAGAATGTTCTGCCCATTTGAATGTTCTGCCTATTTGAATGTTCTGCCCATTTGAATGTTCTGCCTATTTGAATGTTCTGCCTATTTGAATGTTCTGCCTATTTGAATGTTCTGCCTATTAGAATGTTCTGTCTATTAGAATGTTCTGTCTATTAGAATGTTCTGCCCATTTTAATGTTCTTTCTATTTGAATGTTCTGCCCATTTGAATGTTCTGCCCATTTGAATGTTCTGCCTATTTGAATGTTCTGCCCATTTGAATGTTCTGCCCATTTGAATGTTCTGCCTATTTGAATGTTCTGCCTATTTGAATGTTCTGCCCATTTGAATGTTCTGCCCATTTGAATGTTCTTCCCATTTGAATGCAGAAGCTCTCTATTAGAGCTCTAGGGGCGCTATTTCATTTTTGGATAAAAAACGTTCCCGTTTTAAGCGCGATATTTTGTCACGAAAAGATGCTCGACTATGCATATTCTTGACAGTTTTGGAAAGAAAACACTCTGAAGTTTCAGAATCTGCAAAGATTTTGTCTGTAAGTGCCCCAGAACTCATTCTACAGGCGAAACCAAGATGATGCATCACCCAGGAATTAGCAGAATTTCTGAAGCTCTGTTTTCCATTCTCTCCTTATATGGCTGTGATTGCGCAACGAATGAGCCTACACTTTCTGTCGTTCGCCCAAGGTCTTAGCAGCATTGTGACATATTTGTAGGCATATCATTGGAAGATTGACCATAAGAGACTACATTTTCCAAGTGTCCGCCTGGTGTCCTGCGTCGAATTCGGTGCGCAATTGCCAGCTGCTTCTACTTTACCATTTGATTCAGGGGAGAAAGCATGTGTCCAAGAACGATGTATCAATGAAGAGATATGTGAAAAACACCTTGATGATTGATTCTAAACAACGTTTGCCATGTTTTCAGTCGATATTATGGAGTTAATTTGGAAAAAAGTTCGCGTTTTGAGGACTGAATTTTCGGATTTTTTTTGGTAGCCAAATGTGATGTATAAAACGGAGCTATTTCTAATACACAAGGAATCTTTTTGGAAAAACGGAGCATCTGCTATCTAACTGAGAGTATCCTCATTGAAAACATCAGAAGTTCTTCAAAGGTAAATTATTTTATTTGAAGGCTTTTATGTTTTTGTTAATGTTGCGTGCTGGATGCTAACGCTAATGCTAACGCTAAATGCTAACGCGAAATGCTAACGCTAGCTAGCTACTTTTACACAAATGATTGTTTTCCTATGGTTGAGAAGCATATTTTGAAAATCTAAGATGACAGTGTTGTTTACAAAAGGCTAAGCTTGAGAGATGGCATATTTATTTCATTTCATTTGCGATTTTCATAAATAGTTAACGTTGTGTTATGCTAATGAGCTTGCTGATAGATTTACACAATCCTGGATACAGGGGTTTTTTCATAGCTAAACGTGACGCAGAAAACGGAGCGATTTGTCCTAAACAAATAATCTTTCAGGAAAAACTGAACATTTGCTATCTGAGAGTCTCCTCATTGAAAACATCTGAAGTTCTTCAAAGGTAAATGATTTTATTTGAATGCTTTTCTGTTTTTTTGTGTAAATGTTGCCAGCTGAATGCTAATGCTAAATGCTACGTTAGCCATCAATACTGTTACACAAATGCTTGTTTTGCAATGGTTGAGAAGCATATTTTGAAAATCTGAGATGACAGTGTTGTTAACAAAAGGCTAAGCTTGAGAGCTAGCATATTTATTTCATTTCATTTGCGATTTTCATGAATAGTTAACGTTGCGTTATGGTAATGAGCTTGAGTCTGTATTCACGATCCCGGATCCGGGATGGGGAGATCAGAAAGGTTAAGGGGATTATTTTGTAGACACTCTCTCATATGCCATTGAAACCAGTATTTCTCTCATGTTAACTACTTTCTTTCCGTTGTCCAGCAGCCATAGACACAATCCTACTCATATTAACAACCCATCTAGTCATATTAACAACCCATCTAGTCATATTAACAACCCATATTAACAACCCATCTGACCCATCTACTCATATTAACAACCCATCTAGTCATATTAACAACCCATATTAACAACCCATCTAACCCATCTAGTCATATTAACAACAGCCCATATTAACAACCCATCTAACCCTTCTAGTCATATTAACAACCCATCTAGTCATATTAACAACCCATCTAGTCATATTAACAACCCATCTAACCCATCTAGTCATATTAACAACAACCCATATTAGCAACCCATCTAACCCATCTAGTCATATTAACAACCCATCTAGTCATATCAACAACCCATCTAGTCACATCTAGTCATATTAACAACCCATCTAGTCATATTAACAACAACCCATATTAACAACCAATCTAACCCATATCAACAACAAACCATATCAACAACCCATCTAGTCACATCTAGTCATATTAACAACCCATATTAACAACCCATCTAACCCATCTAGTCATATTAACAACAACCCATATTAACAACCCATCTGACCCATCTAGTCATATTAACAACCCATCTAGTCACATCTAGTCATATTAACAACCCATATTAACAACCCATCTAGTCACATCTAGTCATATTAACAACCCATATTAACAACCCATCTAGTCACATCTAGTCATATTAACAACCCATATTAACAACCCATCTAGTCACATCTAGTCATATTAACAACAAACCATATTAACAACCCATCTAGTCACATCTAGTCATATTAACAACCCATCTAGTCATATTAACAACCCATATTAACAACCCATCTAGTCACATCTAGTCATATTAACAACCCATATTAACAACCCATATTAACAACCCATGCTAGTTGTTGCATCTTTAGATCTATCCTCATTCTACACTTCTAACGGATATTTTAATCTCTGTCGTATGAAACCGTTTGCCTTTGCAGCACGCTTTGGAGAACTGCTAATAACATTATGGAACATTCACGCTTCTAACCTACTGCCGTGTACACATTGCTGCACTTATAACGTGATGAAATAACCTAATGGTTCTTCAACATTTTTTAATAAGCTAAGTGTTCGTATCTGTTTTGCATCAGCCTCATTTCTTTTTAAAGTTTATGTTGACGTCGTTTTTAGTGATTTTATTAATTTGGGAGCGTGGTAAGCGTACATCTTACTTTATTTGATGAACACCAAAAAACATCAAACTATAAACAAAACGTAGCGTTCTGCAGGCTATACAGTAACTATACATATCAAGATCCCACAAACTACAGGTGGAAAAAAGGCTGCCTAAGTATGATCCCCAATCAGAGACAGCGATAGACAGCTGCCTCTGATTGGGAACCACACCCGGCCAACAAAGAAATAGAACACATAGATTGCCCACCCACCCTAGTCACACCCTGACCTAACCAAAATAGAGAATAAAAAGGATCTCTAAGGTCAGGGGAGTGACATCTTGTCCCCTTTGAGAGGACTTTCTGGGCTTTTCAATGACATCACATGTGTTGTGACCATGAAAACTTTATCTAAATGGTTCTTTAAAAAAATGTCTGCCAATAAAAAATTTGCACATTTGATGGAAAATTTAGTGTGTGTAATTATTATCATTTTGTCTCTAGTAAGGAACATAGTTGTCAGGGCTGTGTAATAATTGTTCACATGAAGTAGGAGCTTGTCAAGAAATGTCCTCTGTATTGGACACCCTTATGCCGCAAATATGATTTAATCCTACTGTACCCATTGACTGGTATGTAAATTGTTTCATATTTAAGTCCTAACTACAGAGGACAATTTTGCACTTATAATCAAATTTAAATAACAATATTATTGTATCTTTTTTTATGTTAACATATATATATTTTAAACAGTAATGTTATGTAAAAAAGGTTAAAAGGAGGATATCAGCTACCGCCAAGCTATAATAGCTAGCTAGCTGCTGTCAGCTAAAAACAAGGTTAGTGCAAGGTCAGAGTAGGTTTTTACAAGTCATCAACTTCAAAACCTCTTCCCGTAGCAAAGCTAGCTTAGCTTACCTTACTTTCACAATTCACTACTGGTCTGGTCTATTGTGATTGGATGGCAATGACACACCCACATCAAACCACGCCCCCCAACACAACTCTTGTTTGACTTCAGTTATGGCCTTTTTTTAAAGCAATATGAAAGATGAGGCCAAATCAGGAAGTTCAGACCCTCTTTAAGATTCAACCAATAAATTGTTGTGGAAACTTAACACCCCATATGTACTGCAAAACTAAAAGATAACAGCTGTGTAAATAAAGCTGTAAGGCTGCTCGTCTCAGAGAATGAACCTCCATCTATTCAGGGTCATTACAAAGATATCTCTAATTTAATACCTTTGGACTAGTAACCGAAAGGTTGCAAGATCGAATCCCCGAGCCGACAAGGTACAAATCTGTTGTTCTGCCCCCTGAACAAGACAGTTAACCCACTGTTCCTAGGCTGTCATTGAAAATAAGAATTTGTTCTTAATAACTGACTTGCCTAGTTAAAAAAAGGTAAATAAAAAAAAACAGTATTTTGTGGTGTTAGTAGCCTAGTGGTTAGAGTGTTGGGCCAGTAACCAAAAGGTTGCGGGATTGAATCCCCGAGTTGACAAGGTAAAAATCTGTCATTCTCCACATGAACAAGACAGTTAGCCCACTGTTCCCTGGTAGGCTGTTATTGTAAATAAGAATTTGTTCTTTACTGACTAGTTAAATAAAGGTTAAAATAAAAATACAGTGCATTTGGAAGGTATTCAGCCCCCTGGACTTTTTCCACATTTTGTTACATTTAATCCACTTATTCTAAAGTGGATTAAATAGTTTTACCCCCTCATCAGTCCACACTCAATACACCATAATGAAAAAACAAAAACAGGACTTTAGAAATATCACATTTACATAAGTATTCAGACCCTTTACTCAGTACTTTGTTGAAGCACATTTGGCAGCGATTACAGCCTCGAGTCTTCTTGGGTATAACGCTACAAGCTTGGCACACCTGTATTTAGGGAGTTTTTCCCATTCTTCTCTGCAGATCCTCTCAAGCTCTGTCAGGTTGGATGGGGAGCGTCACTGGACAGCTATTTTCAGGGCTCTCCAGAGATGTTCGATTGGGTTCAAGTCCGGGCTCTGGCTGGGACACTCAAGGACATTCAGAGACCTGCCTCGAAGCCACTCCTGCATTCTCTTGGCTGTGTGCTTAGGGTCGTTGTTCTGTTGGAAGGTGAACCGTCGCCTCAGTGTGAAGTCCTGAGCACTCTGGAGCAGGTTTTTATCAAGTATCTCTCTGTACTTTGCTCAGTTCATCTTTCCCTCGATCCTGACTAGTCTCCCAGTCCCTGCCGCTGAAAAACATCCCCACAGCATGATGCTGCCACCACCATGCATCACCGTGGGGATGGTGCCAGGTTTCCTCCAGACGTGATGCCTGCCTGCCTGCCTATCTGCCTGCCTGCCTGCCTGCCTGCCTGCCTGCCTGCCTGCCTGCCTGCCTATCTGCCTGCCTGCCTGCCTGCCTCCCCCTCCCTGCCTGCCTGCCTGCCTCCCCCTCCCTGCCTGCCTGCCTGCCTGCCAGCTCACAACCCACAAGCCTTTGTTGCTCCCCAAACACACATATCTCCCTTCACAAGTCCCCAAACACTGACAACACATGATTCCCATAGATGAAACGCATCATGAAACGCACTTGAACAACTTCAGTATAATTGAGACAAACTCGTTCAGTCACGGCTCATTTACTATAATGAACAAACTGAGCTGTTCAAAATGTAGTCCTTGGCACCCCAGTCAGTGTCTCTCAGATGTGGATATAATATCACTGTTCTAATTAGTGTTGATTCACTTTGGTGTAAACAGACTGAGGGAAATCTAAACTAAGGATTTGAATGAGCCTAATTGTGAGGTCATGATAATTTCCTAAAAAGGAAGAGAGAAGTGTTTGGAGCTATGACGTCTGAAGAGTCCGTATTGTTCTGGAACTGCCTGTGTACTTACTGTCATAAACATCTGCAAACCGAAATATACAAGAAATACTGTTTTTATGACTTTCACATCCTCCAACATGTCCTTTTCACCATTTGGTTATTTAATTCATGTTATGACTGTGATCATTCCAAAGATCCCATTCCCCTCCCTCCCATTGATATTGGCTTGACTCCAGACGCTGCCCATTCCTTTGTGTGTATCCCATTTGAACAGGTGTTATGTTTGGCTGTGTGTGGAAACAACAGACTCTTCACCAGCTGAGATGACAGTAGAGCGGTGTGGTGTCGGCCATGATAGCTGATCTGAATCAGACGTGCTTGTTCAGTGTCTGCCAGTCAGTCCTGTCGGAAGGATGGGCCAGGAGATCTGGGACCCCTCGTGTTCGTTTATGTGTGTTTGTGTGTGTGTGTGTGTGTGTGTGTGTGTGTGTGTGTGTGTGTGTGTGTGTGTGTGTGTGTGTGTGTGTGTGTGTGTGTGTGTGTGTCTGTGTGGTGTTAGATGTCCAGGAGTTCAGATTGTGTGTAAATAGCCGTAGACCTGCAGTCCTGGCTGACTGGCTAGCTGGGTGGCTGACTGAGTCGCTGACTGGCTGACTGGCTGGCTGACTAGATCACTGGATGGTTGGCTGGCTGGCTGACTGGCAGGCTGTCTAACTGGATGGCTGACTGGCTGACTGGGTGGCTGACTGGCTGACAGGGTGGCTGACTGGCTGGCTGACTTGATCACTGGCTGACTGGCTATCTGGCTAGATGGCTGACTGGCAGGCTGTCTAACTGGCTGACTGGATGGCTGACTAGGTGGCTGGATAACTGGATGGCTGACTGGCTGGCTGGATGACTGGATGGCTGACTAGATCACTGGCTGGCTGGCTGGCTGGCTTCAGAGCTTACAGGCCTGACCCTGTAGAGCGAGACGGGATGAGAGGGGGACCAGATGGGGACATGAATACTGCATAGGCCCTCAGCCTCCACCCTTCCTCTGTGTATGTGTGTGTGTGTGTGTGTGTGTGTGTGTGTGTGTGTGTGAGCGCCCCCTTCATTCTCCAAGCCACCCTCCTTCACATTACCTTGCGTGCAGCACATTACCTCAACTAACGCCTCCCATAATTGATGTGGTGGAAGGAATGGCCATCAAGGAGCTTTCTGCAGAGTGACATCTCACAAGGTCAGAGAGGGAGTCTGTCGAGTTGACATACTTCTGGCACTGCACGGTCTGACTGAGACTTGCTTTTGAAGCCTTTTGGAGTGCACTAAGGAAAGGGCTTCCATTTGGGACACAGCGTACCTCTCAAACTGGGGCAGAATGTTTCATTATAATGCATTATGGGTGTGGCCAACAGTTTACTCGGAACTGGGAAAATATCACTGTAATACAAAGTCTATAAATTGTTAAAGTCTATATTTCATGTATGAGTGTTTGTCAAAGAGTCTGGCTGGCATACTTCTGGCACTGCAGGGTCGGGTTCTAAGAGACTTGATTTTTGTAGACCCTCAATGGGATAGAACGTGTGATTGTGATCAGCTCTGATTGTCAATGTATTACTTTACTTAGCCATCACTGGTGAATGTTGGCCTACAGATCTGGAATCTTAATTTGAGCCAGTTTGTTACAGCAGGAAAATAATCCTGTAGCAACAGGAAATGTGAATTATTATGTTATGAAAGTTCTCGTGCAACAGAGTGATCAAATTAAGATCCTACATCTGTTTTAGCTAGCATATTTGGTTCCTTGGAAGTTGTGGGAACGTATGTTTTCGATTTCACATTGGCTGAGAAATCGTAAACCAGAGTAAAACCAGAGGAAAAGGTTCTCAGAACCTCCCTGTAATCTAAAAATAAAATTATTACTGATGTTTTCAGAGAATGTTTTACACTGGTTCCAAGGAGGTTCTGAGAACGTTTTACTCTGGTTCCAGGGAGGTTCTGAGAACGTTTTACTCTGGTCCCTTTAAAGGTTTCCTGGGAGGTTTTATTAACGATCTGAGAATGGAAATTCTAGGTCATAGCATATGGATTTGTTTTAGGATGGTTATAGCATGGATCATTTAGCGATTTTGTCTTTTAGGATCCCTTTAGGTGTTGCCCAAAAATATATAAAAAGTATTGAAAAATATAAAATTAGGCCTTTACTGTCCAAAAATAAATCATAAAGATTAATGTGTTGTAGTGTCTGTCCTATATCTAGGAGATAAAACAAAATATTAACATTTTTGGCGACACAGTGTTGCTGCTTTTTTGTTGTTGCTTTGTGACTGTGACTAAAGCAATCCACTATGTCGCAGTGGATTGAGATGCAGCCCGTGCAAATAAACTGATATCCCTAGCATAAACTATCTCCCACTTCATTCACAGTGTTGTGTATCACCCACTTCATTCACAGTGTTGTGTATCACCCACTTCATTCACAGTGTTGTGTTTCTCCCACCTCATTCACAGTGTTGTGTTGTGTTTCTCCCACTTCATTCACAGTGTTGTGTTTCTCCCACTTCATTCACAGTGTTGTGTTTCTCCCAGTTCATTCCCAGTGTTGTGTTGTGTTTCTCCCAGTTCATTCCCAGTGTTACTGTTTGTACTACCCAGTGCAGCAGGAAATCCCCCCAGAAACATTTCCATTATGAATGACCCCCTAGAGCAACACACACAGAAATAGCAAGGAGAACATAGACTTTTAAAAGCCAAGGCCAATATTATTTTATACAAGAATTCTGTCAAAAATATCTAACAGACATTGACCACGTTAATAACGTAGACTATAAGTAAAAGGAATGTCTGTGGAGAAACTTTTATGCATAGGCTATACTGTCATTACAGGAGATGATGTTCATACGGTCATTACAGGAGATGATGTTCATACGGTCATTACAGGAGATGATGTTCATACGGTCATTACAGGAGATGGTGTTCATACGGTCATTACAGGAGATGATGTTCATACGGTCATTACAGGAGATGGTGTTCATACGGTCATTACAGGAGATGGTGTTAATACTGACTTTGACAATAGAGCTCCACCACAATAGGGCTCCACTACACTAGAGCTCCACTACAGTAGGGCTCCACTAAACTAGGGCTCCACTAGAGTTCCACTACAGTAGGGCTCCAATACACTAGAGCTCCACTACACTAGAGCTCCACTACAGTAGGGCTCCACTAGAGATCCACTACAGTAGGGCTCCACTACACTAGAGCTGCACTACACTAGAGCTCAACTACACTAGAGCTCCACTACAGTAGGGCTCCACTAGAGATCCACTACAGTAGGGCTCCACTACACTAGAGCTGCACTACACTAGAGCTCAACTACACTAGAGCTCCACTACAGTAGGGCTCCACTAGAGATCCACTACAGTAGGGCTCCACTACACTAGAGCTGCACTACACTAGAGCTCAACTACACTAGAGCTCCACTACAGTAGGGCTCCACTAGAGATCCACTACAGTAGGGCTCCACAAAACTAGGGCTCCACTACAGTAGGGCTCCACGAGAGCTCCACTACATTAGGGCTCCACTACAGTAGGGCTCCACTAAACTAAGGCTCCACTAGAGCTCCACTACAGTAGGGCTCCACTACAGTAGGGCTCCACTAGAGCTCCACTAAACTAGGGCTCCACTAGAGCTACACTAAACTAGGGCTCCACTAGAGCTCCACTAAGCTAGGGCTCCACTAGGACTCCACTACACTAGGCCTCCACTAGACTAGAACTCCATTAAACTAGGGCTCCACTAGGGCTCCACTACACTAGGGCTCCACTAGACTAGAGCTCCACTACACTAGGGCTCCACTACACTAGAGCTCCACTACACTAGAGCTCCACTAAACTAGGGCTCCACTAGAGCTCCACTACACTATGGCTCCAATAGGGCTCCACTAGAGCTACACTACACTAGGGCTCCACTAGAGCTACACTACACTAGAGCTCCACTACATTAGAGCTCCACTACAGTAGGGCTCCACTAGAGCTCCACTACACTAGAGCTCCACTAGAGCTCCACTACACTAGAGCTCCACTACACTAGGGCTCCACTAGAGCTCCACTACACTAGGGCTCCATTAGGGCTCCACTAAACTAGGGCTCCACAAGGGCTCCACTAGGACTCCGCTAGAGCCCCACTACACTTGAGATCCACTAGAGCTCCTCTACACTAGGGCTCCACTAGAGCTCCACTACACTATGGTTCCAATAGGGCTCCACTAGAGCTACACTACACTAGGGCTCCAACAGGGCTCCACAACACTAGGGCTCCACTACAGTAGAGCTCCACTACACTAGAGCTCCACTATAGCTCCACTAAACTAGGGCTCCACTAGGGCTCCACTACACTAGGGCTCCACTAGACTAGAGCTCCACTAAACTAGGGCTCCACTAGGGCTCCACTACACTAGGGCTCCACTAGACTAGAGCTCCACTACACTAGGACTCCACTACACTAGAGCTCCACTAAACTAGGGCTCCACTAGAGCTCCACTACACTATGGCTCCAATAGGGCTCCACTAGAGCTACACGACACTAGGGCTCCACTAGAGCTAAACTACACTAGAGCTCCACTACATTAGAGCTCCACTACAGTAGGGCTCCACTAGAGCTCCACTACACTAGAGCTCCACTACACTAGGGCTCCACTAGAGCTCCACTACACTAGGGCTCCATTAGGGCTCCACTAGGACTCCGCTAGAGCCCCACTACACTTGAGATCCACTAGAGCTCCACTACACTAGGGCTCCACTAGAGCTCCACTACACTACGGCTCCAATAGTGCTCCACTAGAGCTACACTACACTAGGGCTCCACTAGAGCTCCACTGGAGCTCCACTTGCACTCCTTTAGTGCTTCACTCCACTAGGGCTCCACTCCACTAGGGCTCCACTCGGGCTCCACAACACTAGGGCTCCACTACACTAGAGCTCCACTACAGTAGGGCTCCACTAGAGCTCCTCTACACTAGGGCTCCACTACACTAGAGCTCCACTAAACTAGGGCTCCACTAGAGCTCCACTAAACTAGGGCTCCACTAGGGCTCCACTAAACTAGGGCTCCACTAGAGCTCCACTAAACTAGGACTCCACTTGGGCTCCACTACACTAGGGCTCCACTAGACTAGAGCTCCACTACAGTAGGAATACACTAAACTAGGGCTACACTAAACTAGGGCTCCACTACAGTAGGGCTCCACTACAGTAGGGCTCCACTAGAGCTCCACTACACTAGGGCTTCACAACACTAGAGCTCCTCTACACTAGAGCTCCACTACACTAGAGCTCCACTACACTAGAGTTCCACTACACTAGGGCTCCACTAGAGCTCCGCTACACTAGGGCTCCACTAGAGCTCCACTACACTAGGGCTCCACTAAACTAGGGCTCCACAAGGGCTCCACTAGGACTCCGCTAGAGCCCCACTACACTTGAGATCCACTAGAGCTCTGCTACAGTAGGGCTCCACTAGAGCTCCACTACACTATGGCTCCAATAGGGCTCCACTAGAGCTACACTACACTAGGGCTCCACTAGAGCTACACTACACTAGGGCTCCACTAGAGCTACACTACACTAGGGCTCCACTAGAGAAACACTACACTAGGGCTCCACTAGAGCTCCGCTACACTAGGGCTCCACTAGAGCTCCACTACAGTAGGGCTCCATTAGGGCTCCACTAAACTAGGGCTTCACAAGGACTCCATTAGAGCTCCACTGGGGCTCCACTTCCACTCCTTTAGTGCTTCACTCCACTAGGGTTCCACTACACTAGGGCTCCACTCCACTAGGGCTCCACTAGGGCTCCACAACACTAGGGCTCCACTCCACTAGGGCTTAACTAGGGCTCCACAACACTAGGGCTGCACTCCACTAGGGCTCCACGACACTAGCACTCTACTACAATAGGGCTCCACTAGGGCTCCAATACACTACTGCTCGACTGCACTAGGGCTCCAGAAGAGCTCCACTACACTAGGGCTCCACTACACTAGGGCTCCAGTATAGAGCCACTACACTAGGGCTCCACTACACTAGAGCTCCAGTATAGATCCACTACACTAGGGCTCCACTATGGCTCCACTATGGCTCCAGTAGGGCTACACTAGAGCTCCACTACACGAGTGCTCAACTACACTAGGACTCCACTAGGGTTCGGCTATACTAGTGCTCCACTAGAGCTCCAGTATAGATCCACTACACTAGTGCTCCACTATGGCTCCACTAGGGCTCCACTAGAGCTCCACTAAACTAGAGCCCACACTACACTAAGGCTCCACTAGGGCTCCTTTACACTATTGTTCCACTTGAGCTCCACTACATTAAGGTTCCACTAAGGCTCTGCTACACTAGGGCTCCACTACACTAGAGCTCCACTACACTAGAGCTCCACTACACCAGGGCTCCAATACACTAGGTCTCCAAAACTCTAGGGCTCCAAAACTCTAGGGCTCCGCTACACTAGGGCTCCACTACACTAGAGCTCCACTACACTAGGGCTCAACTACACTAGGGCTCCACTACACTAGGGCTCCACTACACTAGAGCTCAACTACACAAGTGTTCAGCTAGGCTCTGCTAGGGTTCCACTACACTAAAGCTCAGCTAGTAAAGCCTTTTGGAGCCCTAGTGGAGCCCTAGTAAAGCCTAGAGGAGCCTAGAGGAGCCCTAGTAAAGCCTAGAGGAGCCTAATGGAGCCCTAGTAAAGCCTTTTTGAGCCCTAGTGGAGCCCTAGTAAAGCCTAGTGGAGCCCTAGTTTAGCCTAGAGGAGCCTAGTGGAGCCTAGTGGAGCCCTAGATGATCCCTAGTGGAGCCCTAGAGGAGCCTTAGAGGAGCCCTAGTGGAGCCCTAGTAAAGCCTAGAGGAGCCTAGTGGAGCCCTAGAGGAGCCCTAGAGGAGCCCTAGTGGAGGCCTAGTAAAGCCTAGAGGAGCCCTAGAGGAGCCCTAGTGGAGCCCTAGTGATGCCCTAGAGGAGCCCTAGTGATGCCCTAGAGGATCCCTAGTGATGCCCTAGTGGAGCCACCAGCTTATTCAGTCACAGTCAGTCACTCTTATTTACAAACAAATAGAAGGGGAAAAGTTATTCTGCCTGCCTGCCTGCCTGCCTAGCTGCCTGCCTGCCTGCCTGTCTGCCTGTCTCTGTGTCTGCCTGCCTGCCTGCCTGCCTGCCTGCCTGCCTGCCTGCCTGCCTGCCTGCCTGCCTGCCTGCCTGCATGTCTGTCTGTCTGTCTGTCTGACTGCCTCCTATGGATCACAGCGTGTGCTCTGGCACTTCCTTCTGGTTCTGCCTGCCTGCCTGTCTGTCTGCCTGCCTGCCTGTCTGTCTGTCTGTCTCTGTGCCTGCCTGCCTGCCTGCCTGCCTGCCTGCCTGCCTGCCTGTCTGTCTGTCTGTCTGTCTCTGTGCCTGCCTGCCTGCCTGTCTGTCTGTCTGCCTGCCTGCCTGCCTGCCTGCCTGCCTGCCTGCCTGCCTGCCTGCCTGCCTGCCTGCCTGCCTGCCTGCCTGCCTGCCTGCCTCCTATGGATCACAGCGTGTGCTCTGGCACTTCCTTCTGGTTCTACAAACAAACATGTATAGAAAAAGTATCTCGTAGCGCCAACAAATACACCAAGTATACAATGCATGAACCTGGCGAAGCTGTGAAGCATCGTCTCACTGGGCACCAACATGGAATCGACCTTGAATTGACGTCTGTGCCCAGTGGGAAGGGAGGTAACCCTGATATGGTGTCCCTGTGTTATGAGTTAATATAGAAGGGTGTCCCTGTGTTATGAGTTAATATAGAAGGGTGTCCCTGTGTTATGTCCCTGTGTTATGAGTTAATATAGAAGGGTGTCCCTGTGTAATGAGTTAATATAGAAGGGTGTCCCTGTGTAATGAGTTAATATAGAAGGGTGTCCCTGTGTTATGAGTTAATATAGAAGGGTGTCCCTGTGTAATGAGTTAATATAGAAGGGTGTCCCTGTGTAATGAGTTAATATAGAAGGGTGTCCCTGTGTTATGAGTTAATATAGAAGGGTGTCCCTGTGTAATGAGTTAATATAGAAGGGTGTCCCTGTGTAATGAGTTAATATAGAAGGGTGTCCCTGTGTAATGAGTTAATATAGAAGGGTGTCCCTGTGATATGTCCCTGTGTAATGAGTTAATATAGAAGGGTGTCCCTGTGTAATGAGTTAATATAGAAGGGTGTCCCTGTGTAATGAGTTCATATAGAAGGGTGTCCCTGTGTTATGAGTTAATATAGAAGGGTGTCCTTGTGTAATGAGTTAATATAGAAGGGTGTCCCTGTGTAATGAGTTAATATAGAAGGGTGTCCCTGTGTTATGAGTTAATATAGAAGGGTGTCCCTGTGTAATGAGTTAATATAGAAGGGTGTCCCTGTGTTATGAGTTAATATAGAAGGGTGTCCCTGTGTAATGAGTTACTATACAAGGGTGTCCCTGTGTAATGAGTTAATATAGAAGGGTGTCCCTGTGTAATGAGTTGATATAGAAGGGTGTCCCTGTGTAATGAGTTACTATAGAAGGGTGTCCCTGTGTTATGAGTTAATATAGAAGGGTGTCCCTGTGTAATGAGTTAATATAGAAGGGTGTCCCTGTGTAATGAGTTAATATAGAATGGTGTCCCTGTGTTATGAGTTAATATAGAAGGGTGTCCCTGTGTAATGAGTTAATATAGAAGAGTGTCCCTGTGTAATGAGTTAATATAGAAGGGTGTCCCTGTGTTATGAGTTAATATAGAAGGGTGTCCCTGTGTAATGAGTTAATATAGAAGGGTGTCCCTGTGTAATGAGTTAATATAGAAGGGTGTCCCTGTGTAATGAGTTAATATAGAAGGGTGTCCCTGTGTAATGAGTTAATATAGAAGGGTGTCCCTGTGTTATGAGTTAATATAGAAGGGTGTCCCTGTGTTATGAGTTAATATAGAAGGGTGTCCCTGTGTAATGAGTTAATATAGAAGGGTGTCCCTGTGTAATGAGTTAATATAGAAGGGTGTCCCTGTGTAATGAGTTAATATAGAAGGGTGTCCCTGTGTTATGAGTTAATATAGAAGGGTGTCCCTGTGTAATGAGTTAATATAGAAGGGTGTCCCTGTGTAATGAGTTAATATAGAAGGGTGTCCCTGTGTTATGTCCCTGTGTAATGAGTTAATATAGAAGGGTGTCCCTGTGATATGTCCCTGTGATATGAGTTAATATAGAAGGGTGTCCCTGTGATATGTCCCTGTGTTATGAGTTAATATAGAAAGGTGTCCCTGTGTTATGAGTTAATATAGAAGGGTGTCCCTGTGTAATGAGTTAATATAGAAGGGTGTCCCTGTGTAATGAGTTAATATAGAAGGGTGTCCCTGTGTAATGAGTTACTATAGAAGGGTGTCCCTGTGTAATGAGTTAATATAGAAGGGTGTCCCTGTGTAATGAGTTAATATAGAAGGGTGTCCCTGTGTTATGAGTTAATATAGAAGGGTG